>NC_053489.1:641567226-641757226 GCF_905171775.1 Rana temporaria
TCCATTTCTTTCTTTCTTTCTCCTCCCTTTCTTTCTTTCTTTCTTTCTTTCTTTCTTTCTTTCTTTCTTTCTTTCTTTCTTTCTTTCTTTCTTTCTTTCTTTCTCCTCCCTTTCTTTCTTTCTTTCTCCTCCCTTTCTTTCTTTCTTTCTTTCTTTCTTTCTTTCTCCATTTCTTTCTTTCTTTCTTTCTCCATTTCTTTCTTTCTTTCTCCTCCCTTTCTTTATTTCTTTCTCCATTTCTTTCTTTATTTCTCCTCTCTTTCTTTCTTTCTTTCCTTTCTTTCTCCTCCCTTTCTTTCTTTCTTTCTTTCTTTCTTTCTTTCTTTCTTTCTCCTCCCTTTCTTTCTCCTTTCTTTCTTTCTTTCTTTCTTTCTCCTCCATTTCTTTCTTTCTTTCTTTCTTTCTTTCCTTCTTTCTTTCTCCTCCATTTCTTTCTTTCTCCTCCCTTTCTTTCTTTCTTTCTTTCTTTCTCCTCCCTTTCTTTCTCCTTTCTTTCTTTCTTTCTTTCTTTCTTTCTCCTCCATTTCTTTCTTTCTTTCTTTCTCCTCCCTTTCTTTCTTTCTTTCTTTCTCCTCCATTTCTTTCTTTCTTTCTTTCTCCTTTCTTTCTTTCGTTCTCCTCCCTTTCTTTCTTTCTTTCTTTCTTTCTTTCTTTCTTTCTTTCTTTCTTTCTTTCTTTCTTTCTCTTCCCTTTCTTTCTTTCTCTTCCCTTTCTTTCTTTCTCCATTTCTTTCTTTCTCCTCCCTTTCTTTCTTTCTCCTCCCTTTCTTTCTTTCTCCTCCCTTTCTTTCTTTCTCCTCCCTTTCTTTCTTTCTCCTCCCTTTCTTTCTTTCTTTCTTTCTTTCTTTCTCCATTTCTTTCTTTCTTTCTCCTCCCTTTCTTTCTTTCTTTCGTTCTCCTCCCTTTCTTTCTTTCTTTCGTTCTCCTCCATTTCTTTCTTTCTTTCTCCTTTCTTTCTTTCGTTCTCCTCCCTTTCTTTCTTTCTTTCTTTCTCTTCTCTTTCTTTCTTTCTCCTCCCTTTCTTTCTTTCTCCTCCTCCCTTTCTTTCTTTCTCCCTTTTT
Organism: Rana temporaria; assembly: GCF_905171775.1. Taxonomy (NCBI): domain Eukaryota; kingdom Metazoa; phylum Chordata; class Amphibia; order Anura; family Ranidae; genus Rana; species Rana temporaria. The sequence goes on from NC_053489.1 coordinate 641,568,287, forward strand.
CTTTCTTTCTTTCTCCATTTCTTTCTTTCTCCTCCTTTTCTTTCTTTCTCCTCCTTTTCTTTCTTTCTCCTCCCTTTCTTTCTTTCTCCTCCCTTTCTTTCTTTCTCCTCCCTTTCTTTCTTTCTTTCTTTCTTTCTTTCTCCTCCCTTTCTTTCTTTTTTTTCTCTTTCTTTCTTTCTTTCTTTCTTTCTTTCTTTCTTTCTTTCTTTCTCTTCCCTTTCTTTCTTTCTCCATTTCTTTCTTTCTCCTCCCTTTCTTTCTTTCTCCTCCCTTTCTTTCTTTCTTTCTTTCTTTCTTTCTCCATTTCTTTCTTTCTTTCTCCTCCCTTTCTTTCTTTCTTTCGTTCTCCTCCATTTCTTTCTTTCTTTCTCCTTTCTTTCTTTCGTTCTCCTCCCTTTCTTTCTTTCGTTCTCCTCCCTTTCTTTCTTTCTTTCTTTCTTTCTTTCTTTCTCTTCCCTTTCTTTCTTTCTTTCTCTTTCTTTCTTTCTCCTCCCTTTCTTTCTTTCTCCTCCCTTTCTTTCTTTCTCCCTTTTTCTTTCTTTCTTTCTCCATTTCTTTCTTTCTCCTCCTTTTCTTTCTTTCTCCTCCCTTTCTTTCTTTCTCCTCCCTTTCTTTCTTTCTCCTCCCTTTCTTTCTTTCTTTCTTTCTTTCTTTCTTTCTTTCTTTCTTTCTTTCTTTCTCCTCCCTTTCTTTCTTTCTTTCTTTCTTTCTTTCTTTCTCCTCCCTTTCTTTCTTTTTTCTCTTTCTTTCTTTCTTTCTTTCTTTCTTTTTCTTTCTTTCTTTCTCCATTTCTTTCTTTCTTTCTTTCTTTCTCCTCCCTCTCTTTCTCCTCCCTTTCTTTCTTTCTTTCTTTCTTTCTTTCTTTCTTTCTTTCGTTCTCCGCCCTTTCTTTGTTTCTTTCTACTCCCTTTCTTTCTTTCTTTCTTTCTTTCTTTCTTTCTTTCTTTCTCCTCCCTTTCTTTCTTTCTCCTCCCTTTCTTTCTTTCTCTTTCTTTCTTTCTCTATCTCCCTGATCCCTCTCTCTCTCTCATCTCTCTCCCTGATCCCTCTCTATCTATCTATCTATCTATCTATCTATCTATCTATCTATCTATCTTTTTATCTATCTATCTATCTTTCTTTCTATCTATCTTTTTATCTATCTATCTATTATCTATCTATCCATCCATCCATCTATCTATCATTTTTTCTTTCTCTCTCCCTTTATCTATCTATTTTGTATTTCTTTCTTTCTTCCTTCATCCTCCCTTTCTTTCTTTCTTTCTTTCTCCTCCCTTTCTTTCTCTTCCCTTTCTTTCTTTCTCCTCCCTTTCTTTCTTTCTCCTCCCTTTCTTTCTTTCTCCTCCCTTTCTTTCTTTCTTTCTTTCTTTCTCCTCCCTTTCTTTCTTTCTTTCTTTCTTTCTTTCTTTCTTTCTTTCTTTCTTTCTCCTCCATTTCTTTCTTTCTTTCTTTCTTTCTCCTCCATTTCTTTCTTTCTTTCTTTCTTTCTTTCTTTCTTTCTTTCTTTCTTTCTTTCTTTCTTTCTCCTCCATTTCTTTCTTTCTTTCTTTCTTTCTTTCTTTCTTTCTTTCTTTCTCCTCCATTTCTTTCTTTCTTTCTTTCTTTCTTTCTTTCTCCTCCCTTTCTTTCTTTCTTTCTCCTCCATTTCTTTCTTTCTTTCTTTCTTTCTTTTTCTTTCTTTCTTTCTTTCTTTCTTTCTCCTCCCTTTCTTTCTTTCTTTCTCCTCCATTTCTTTCTTTCTTTCTCCTCCCTTTCTTTCTTTCTTTCTTTCTTTCTTTCTTTCTTTCTTTCTTTCTTTCTTTCTCCTCCATTTATTTCTTTCTTTCTTTCTCCTTTCTTTCTTTCTTTCTCCTCCCTTTCTTTCTTTCTTTCGTTCTCCTCCCTTTCTTTCTTTCTTTCTTTCTTTCTTTCTTTCTTTCTTTCTCCTCCCTTTCTTTCGTTCTCCTCCCTTTCTTTCTTTCGTTCTCCTTTCTTTCTTTCTCCATTTCTTTCTTTCTTTCTCCTCCCTTTCTTTCTTTCTTTCTTTCTTTCTTTCTTTCTTTCTTTCTTTCTTTCTTTCTTTCTTTCTTTCTTTCTTTCTTTCTCCTCCCTTTCTTTCTTTCTTTCTTTCTCCATTTCTTTCTTTATTTCTTTCTCCATTTCTTTCTTTCTTTCTCCTCCATTTCTTTCTTTCTTTCTTTCTCCTCCCTTTCTTTCTTTCTTTCTCCTCCATTTCTTTCTTTCTTTCTTTCTCCTCCATTTCTTTCTTTCTTTCTTTCTCCTTTCTTTCTTTCGTTCTCCTCCCTTTCTTTCTTTCTTTCTTTCTTTCTTTCTTTCTCTTCCCTTTCTTTCTTTCTCCTCCCTTTCTTTCTTTCTCCTCCCTTTCTTTCTTTCTCCTCCCTTTCTTTCTTTCTCTTCCCTTTCTTTCTTTCTCTTCCCTTTCTTTCTTTCTTTCTTTCTTTCTCTTCCCTTTCTTTCTTTCTCTTTCTTTCTCATTTCTTTCTTTCGTTCTCCTTTCTTTCTTTCGTTCTCCTCCCTTTCTTTCTTTCTCCTTTCTTTCTTTCGTTCTCCTTTCTTTCTTTCTCCATTTCTCCCTGATCCCTCTCTCTCTCCTCTCTATCTCCCTGATCCCTCTCTCTCTCCTCTCTATCTCCCTGATCCCTCTCTCTCTCCTCTCTATCTCCCTGATCCCTCTCTCTCTCCTCTCTATCTCCCTGATCCCTCTCTCTCTCATCTCTCTCCCTGATCCCTCTCTCTCATCTCTCTCCCTGATCCCTCTCTCTCATCTCTCTCCCTGATCCCTCTCTCTCTCTATCTCCCTGATCTGTTGAGCTGTGTATCTGAGCTTATCATGTGCGGTACTATCTGTTGAGCTCTGTATCTAAGCTTATCATGTTCTGTACTGTCTGAGCTGTGTATCTAAGCTTATGTTCTGTACTGTCTGATGAGCTGTGTATCTAAGGTTATCATGTTCTGTACTATCTGTTGAGCTGTGTATCTAAGCTTATCATGTTCTGTACTGTCTGATGAGCTGTGTAACTAAGCTTACCAGGTGTGATACTTTCTGTGAAGTTGTGCATCTCAGCTTCCAGATGTTGAAAAAATTGAACTCTCAGCATGCCTGGACTGCCAACGGCTGTCCGGGCATGCTGGGAGTTGTAGTTTTGCAACATCTGCAGGGCCACAGTTTTGACACCACTGTTATATTGGCATTTATATAAATTATTAGGATATGTGCACTTTTTTTTTTTGAAAGGTTATGCACTGATGACATGGTAATGAACTGATGACGTGGTAATGGACTGATTGCCACTGATGAGCACTGGTGGGCACTGATGAGGAGATGCACTGGTGGGCACTGATGAGGAGATGCACTGGTGGGCACTGATGAGGAGATGCACTGGTGGGCACTGATGAGGAGATGCACTGGTGGGCACTGATGAGGAGATGCACTGGTGGGCACTGATGAGGAGATGCACTGGTGGGCACTGATGAGGAGATGCACTGGTGGGCACTGATGAGAAGATGCACTGGTGGGCACTGATGAGGAGATGCACTGGTGGGCACTGATGAGGAGATGCACTGGTGGGCACTGATAAGGAGATGCACTGGTGGGCACTGATGAGGTGAAGCGCTGGTGGGAGCTGATGAGGTGATGCACTGGTGGGCACTGATGAGGTGATGCGCTGGTGAGATGCACTGGTGGGCACTAATGAGGTGATGCGCTGGTGAGATGCACTGATGAGGTGATGCACTGGTGAGATGCACTGGTGGGCACTGATGAGGTGATGCACTGGTGGGCACTGATGAGGTGATGCACTGGTGGGCACTGATGGGATGCACTGGTGCATTGGTGGGCACTGATGAGGTGGCACTGGTGGGCACTGATAGACACCAATGAGGTGGCCCTGATGGACACTGATAGGCTGCACTGGTGGGCAATGATGGGCTGCACTGATGTGGCACTGACAGGCTGCACTCCACCCTAAACAATTATCTCCTCTCCACCCTAGGTTTTTGGAGATGAAGGGAAAAAAAATAATTAAAAAAAAAATATCGGCCTAAAATATCGTCCGGAAAAATCGGCAACACATATCGGCCATCGGCCGCCCCAATTTCCAAATATCGGCATCTGCATCGGCCAGAGAAAAACCCATATCGGTCTACCTCTAAATATATTATCAGGCTAAGTGCATCCGGCGTTTGCAAAACTACAACCCCCAGCAATCACATAACATACCAGATGGTATTTCTAGTTATGCAAAAGCTATACACTCATTATCTTTTACACACACAAATAAAATATATGTGTGTGTGCGCATGTCTGTGTGTTGTAATAATCAGTGCCTCTTGCTGCATAACTACAAATAGCAGCATGCATGCTATGTGATTCATGGGAGTTGTAGTTTTGCAACTGCCGGACGCACTCGGCTGTATATATATATATATATATATATATATATATATATATATATATAAGCCGAGTGCGTCTGGCGATTCCATAAATAACAACTACAAGCAATAACATAGCTTGCATGATGCTATTTGTAGTTATGCAGCAAGAGGCACTGATTATTACAACACACAGACATGCGCACACACACACACACATATATATATATACATATATATGTGTGTGTAAAAGATAACGAGTGTGTATAGCTTTTGCATAACTAGAAATACCAGCATGCATTGGTATGTGATTGCTGGGAGTTGTAGTTTAGGAAATTTCTACTACCAGCAATCGCATAGCATGCTTGCTGATATTTGTAGTTATGCAGCCAAGAATCACTGATATATTGACAAAAAACATGTTTATTACATGAACTGGGGGCCTCCAGCAGTTGCTAAACTACAGCTCCTAACATGCACTGTATGGGCATGCTTTGAGCTGTAGTTTTGCTAAACTTGGGGGCTACATGTGTGTATGTGTTATGTGTGTGTTTTTACTGTGAATGTGTGTGTCTGGAAGGGGTAATGGGAACTTTTAGTTGAGAGTTCAGGCTGCTTTCTCCTGCTGCACTGTATATTTATCTATGTGAGCAGCATGTGTACTCAAATAGCAATAGCTCCGTGCAGTCACAGGACACAATGATTGGTGGAGGGTTTGGAGGGGTGGGATATGATAATTTTAGGGGCGGATGGCATGGCAGGGGAGGCAGGGAGGGGTGTGTATATTGAAATGAATGGGGAGGGGAGATACTAGGATAGGGGAGGGGAGGATGAGGAGAGAGGCATTGAGTGACAGGAAAGAAAAGCAAGGGAGCTTGGGTCATGACGATTTTTACATCATCCACCATGGCTCCATAACCAGGAAGTGGCTGAAATTCAGGAGGAGGTAGCAAAGGAATGGCTGGGCTGATTTAGGAAAGAAAGACATCGACTGAAAGGTAAAGCAGAAGGGAACATTATAGTGTAAAAAAGAAATGCATTATAGAACTCCTTTAAGTTAGAAAGCAATATTATTTGCTAGAAAATTACTTGGAACTGCCAAACATTATATATATTTTAGCAGAGACTCTAGGGAATACAATGGCTATTGCTGCAATATTTTATGTCACACTGCATTTTCCCACTTCAATGAATAATAAAAACCATAAAAACAAAACAGTGAAGTTAGCCCATTTTTTTGTTTTGTTTTGTTTTAATGTGAAAGATGATGTTACGCCGCAACAATCGTGAGAGAATCGTGATCTATCTTCTAAGCAAAAAAATTGCAATTCTCATTTTAGCCAGAATCGTGCAGCTCTGTACCCTGCAACATAAAAAGTGCAAAGACCACCATAGAGTAATTTTCTAGCAAAAAACAAATGATGATTTTTACATGTAGTAGAGAAGTGTCAGAATTGGCCTGGGTGGCGAGGGGTTAATTACCATGAGTAATATACAAATAATTATTATAAGCACTGTGATCATATCAGTCTGCTGCAGTGTGTCAGCTTGTATTTATATTGGCCGCTCTGAATGTAGCTTCTGACAGGCTGTGCAAGCAGGCCCGTATCTCCGGAACCATAAATGATAGCCGTCCCATATTTTGACCAGTTGTGGGGTAGCTCTTCCCATGCCTACCCCCCACATGTGGGGTTTCTGTGACCTCTGGTCATCGAGCTACAACCCCCCAAATTCGATCTTAAAAAAAAAAAAATCTTAAAAAAAAAAAAAAAAAAAGGTTTTTTTTTTTATTTATTTTTTTGGGCAAATGGGCCTATCTTGAGAAAGGGGCCTGGAGCTGCAGCTCCATCAGCCCCATTGTTAATCCGGCCCTGCATGGCCGTCCACCTAAACTGACAGGCCGGGCAAGGAGAGCATTCATCAGAGAAGCAGCCAAGAGGCCCATGGTAATTCTGGAGGAGCTGCAGAGATCCACAGCTCAGGTGGGAGAATCTGTCCACAGGACAACTATTAGTTGTGCTCTCCACAAATCTGCCCTTTATTGAAGAGTGGCAAGAAGAAAGCAATTGTTGAAAGAAAGACATAAAAAGTCCCATTTGCAGTTTGCGAGAATCCATGTGGGGGACACAGCAAACATGTGGAAGAAGGTGCTCTGGTCAGATGAGACCAAAATTGAACAGTGCCACCAATTAGTGCCCATCAGTGTCACCTATCAGTGCCGCATATCAGTGTTCTTCAGTGCTGCATATCAGTGCCCATCAGTGCCTCCTCATCAGTGCCCATCAATGCAGCCTATTAGTGCAGCCGCATCAGCACACATCAGTGAAGGAAAAAATAACATATATACAAAGGGCCATATCCTCAGCCAGCGGGCTTAACTTAAATATTCCTATTTAAGTTACACCGCCGCAAAATTTCTAACTAAGTGCCCGATCCACAAAGCACTTACCTAGAAATTTTGAGCGGTGTAACTTAAATCCGGCCGGCGCAAGGCGTTCCTCATCAACAGGGGGCGATTCCCATTTAAATGAGGCACGCTCCCGTGCCGGCCGTACTGCGCATGCTCGTGACGTCATTTTTCCCGACGTGCATCGCGCAGTTTTACGATACGTCGAGTTTTGAGGATCACGCCGGGTAAAAAAGTTGCGTGGGAAAAAAAAAAAGATACGGCGAAAAAAAAAAAATTCAAAAAAAAAAAAAAAAAAAAAGGGTCTAGTTTTACAAGGTGTAAACAGTTTACACTTTGTAAAAGCAGCCCTAATTTTGCACTTGCAGCGTAAGCATTTAGGGAGATTTCACTAAGCGAAACCGCTTCGTGGATCTCCGTAAGTGCTCATTTGCATACGCTAGGCGGCATTTCGACTCGAAATGCCCCCAGCGGCGGATGCGGTACTGCATCCTAAGATCCGGCAGTGTAAGTCCCTTACACATGTCGGATCTTCTGCCTAACTATGGAAAACTGATTCTGTGGATCAGTTCCATAGTTAGGAACAGGCAGGGGTCAAGTCCTGGGGAAAAAAGTGTGGGAACTCCCACCCAAGATCCACTGCCCCACCAAAAAAAAAAAAATGATACGCTCATATATATCAACTGAATCAACTAGAAAGTTCTTTCTAAATCCTGCGATAACTTGTGGCAGACCTCCGCAATGTCTCCTGGGAACAATGACAAAAGCTCCCAGGAGACATTGCGGCATCGAGGAAGTGACGGAATACCCGCACACTACCCGATGAATCTGTGGTGACCGGGGAGGATGAGCCCCACGGCCACACACATGCGCTTGATGGTTAGCTACTTGGTTCTTGGGGCTAGGAGCCCAGGGTCAGGTGGTATTAACCCTTAGTGAGGGCCAGTTGGTATTAACCCTCTCTGTCACGTGACGCCACTGTAGTCTTGGAATACCCCGGGAAACTACAGCTCCGGGGGCCTCCGTATCCCCGCTAGTTAGGATGGTAATAAAACAGTCTACAACAGGGATTAGAACAACGAAGGCTTTACTGGCATGAAGGCAGGTGTCAAAATCTTCACAGCGTTTAAACAGAGTTTCGCCAAAGTTTCTGCAGTACAGTCTCTAGAGGATCACACAGCTGCTAATGCTTGAGCTTGGCTATTCATATATAAATATACTTGACTGCAGAGGCCGGATTGGTAATTCAGGGCCTATGCTTAACTAGGCTGAAAAATAGATACACTTACTGAAGTGTCTGTAGACTTGAGGCTTTTCGCCGGAATAACGGATTGATCCAATAAATGAGCTGAAGTACTGGTTCTGTAGTATGTAGGGATGCTCCACGCTTTGCTGTATTTTCTCCTGAACTGGAGGCTTCTGGCCTACACTACTTCTCATCTGACTGTGTGTTGCTCTGCTCTGCCAGGAACTGAGGGAAGCATTAGACTGGCTTAAACAGGAAGTACAATCCCTTATAAGGGCCTGTTTAGACTGAAGCCTATTGGTTGAGAGCTGTGGATCATAGAGACTGACCTGTAGTATAACACAACACAATAAGGTCTTGTCTAGCATTTAGTCCTCCCGACTCTAATACACATGAACATGAGATGGTAATACACTCTGACTGAACATGAGATGGCTGGCTAAACCCCTTAAAGCTATACACACCTAATAAACGTATTATCAACCATAACAGTATAAATCACATCATAACTAGCTGAGTCCCTGCAGGGGAGACCCCACAAGCCGAGGGCCTCAATCTGATAGGGCCTACAGCAAATACCTGTACTGGGACACCACAAATCCATATACAGGAAGCGGCCAGTAACATAACGGATTACTAAGGTTCGCCTGCCCCTGACAGTGAGTCGAGCTGGGCATCGCCGCTTAGTGATGGATTGGCTCGGGCGGCTCAGCTGCTCTCGGCTGCTCTAGTCCTGCAAAGGGAACTGCGTTCCTGCTGTGAAAAAAGTGCAGGGACTCCGTTCCCGCAGGACTTGAGCCCTGGGAACAGGGATACGATGGCGTAACAGCAGTTACGCCGTCGTATCTCTTTTGAGGATTTGGCCCAAAGCTTTTTCTAACAGAATATTTTTTTTCCAAATTTACAGTCTTTTTAATTTTTTTGGCAAAAAAAAACAAACAAAACCCCCATGGGTAATTAACCACTTGCCAACAAGCCGCCGTCAATATACTGTGGCAGGTCGGCACGTTCCTGCGAACTGCCATAGCTCTACGTCGGCTCCTTTAAGCGGAATAGCAGGCACTGCAGGGGTGCGAATGCGCGTGGCCGGCAGTCACGATGACCGCCAGCAACGTGCGACCGCAGGCACAAGAGCCAGAACAGGGACGTGTGTATGTAAACACACAAATCCCTGTTCTGTGAAGAGAGGAGACAGATTGTGTGTTCCAACTAGCTAGGAACAACGATCTGTCATCTCCTCTAGTCAATCCCATCCACCTACACAGTTAGAACACAGTGAGGGAACACAGTTAGCCCCTTGATCGCCCCCTAGTGTTAACCCCTTCCCTGTCAGTGACATTTACACGGTAATCAGTGCATTTTTATATCACTGGTCGCTATATAATTGTTAATGGTCCCAAAAATGTGTCAAAAGTTTTCAAGCTGTCCGCCGCAATATCGCAGTCCCGATAAAAATCGCTGATCACCAACATTACTAGTAAAAAAATAATAATAATAAAAATGCCATGAATCTATCCCCTATTTTGTAGATGCTATAACTTTTGCACAAACCAATGAAAATGCTTATTGCGATTTTTATTACCAAAAATATGTAGTAGAATACAGATCGGCCTAAACTTAGGAAAAAATAGTTGTTGTTTTTTTTATTATAGCAAAAAGCACAAAATATTGTGTTTTTTTCAAAATTGTTGCTCTTTTTTTGTTTATAGCACAAAAAATAAAACTGCACAATTGTCAGTTAAAGCAACACAGTGCTGTATTATAAAAAATGGCCTAGTCATTGAGCAGCCAAATCTTCCGGGGCTGAAGTGGTTAAATACCACCAAAAGAAAGGTCTATTTATTAAAAAAAAATTATAAAAATTGGGTACAGCGTTACATGGCCGCGCAATTGTCAGTGCTGAAAGCTGAAAATGTACCTGGGCAGGAAGGGGGTGAAAGTGCATGGTATTGAAGTTGTTGATGAGCATTAAGGCATATGTCCAGGAATGTTGAGAGTGAGCCTCAGGTGTGTGACACAATATGGCGGAGAGTTTAACTGAACAACAGGTGGTTGTCCTATGCAGGAAGGAGTGAGCCGGGGTCTTACACCCCAACATCTGTATGTAGTGTAAATGACATGGCGTTCATATTCTTGTTGCTCCTATTGTAAATGTTTCATGATTTGACTAGTAATGTAAATGCATAGCTCCCAACTGTCCCTGATTTCGAAAAAATGTGCCTGATTTGAAACAAAGTCCCTCTGTCCCTCTTTCCGCCTCATTTGTCCCTCATTTTGGTCAGATCTATATAGTTGTATATAAAATGCACTTTTTATCTTTCAAAAAGTGTTTCGCACTTTCATTTTATTTAAAAAAAAATGCATTTGTAAATTTTAAAAGCCAGTATAAAGGAATATTAATGGTAAAAGAAAAAAACACTTGTGGGTTTAAAGGGGTTGTAAAGGAATTTTTTTTTTCATAATAAGCATCCTTTACCTGCAGACATTCCTCTTTTCACTTCCTCATTGTTCGTTTTTGCTCAGAAGTTGCTCTATTTCTTCTCTGTTCTGTTCACTTCCTGCTTGTCTGATTGTTACTGACCACCGTGAAGGGAGGTTTTACTATGGTGGTCAGTAACGTGCTCACCCCCTCCTGGGAACTACATCTGGGCGGCAGGACGCTCTCTACGTGTTAGAGACTTTAAGGAGGTGTGAATTACTGGGCGTGCCACAATGCATACTGGGAAATGTAGTTCTTACATGAACGAGCACCGCAAACCAGGAAGTGAATGAGAGAACAGAAACTAGAACGCCGGAGGTGATATAGATGAAGGAATTTAATAGGTATTTACTTGTTTTTTTAACAGAATCATTACACTATTCTTTCTGTCTACCTTGCAGACATTAATTTTAGCCCAATTTTTTTTTCCTTTACAACTCCTTTAACTAACCATTTTTTTGTATAATTCTCCTTTAAGGGATTGTGGCAGGGTGTATCCTATGCCTACATACTTTTGCTAAGGTGTCCCTCGTTCCCATCTCTTATGCCGCGTACACACGATCATTTTTCGGCATGAAAAAAAAACGTAATTTTTTAAAATGTCATTTAAAATGATCACGTGTGGGCTTCACATCGTTTTTCGGCTTCTGAAACATGCTGCATTTTTTAATGTCGTTTTTCGTGTTGTAAAAAATGATCGTGTGTGGGCAAAAACAACGTTTTAAACCCGCGCATGCCTAGAAGCAAGTTATGAGACGGGAGCGCTCGTTCAGGTAAAAATACCGTTCATAATGGAGTAAGCGTATTCATCACGCTGTAACAGACAAAAAAGCGCGAATCGTCTTTTCCTAACAAGGAATCAGCTAAAAGCAGCCCCTTTAGAGTTCCGTCGTACGTGTTGTACGTCACCGCGCTTTGTTCATCATTTTTTTAAAACGATGGTGTGTGGGAAACATCGTTTTTAATGATAAAGTTGGAAAAACATTGTTTTTTGGACATGATGAAAAATTTAATTTTTTTCCATGCGGAAAAATGACCGTGTGTACGCGGCATAAAAGTTGGGAGATATGTAAATGTCTTGTAATTTGAATAAAGCTTTTATTGATCCACATTGCCTCATGCTTTATGTAACAGTACCCCTTTATATTTGGTCTCGTGGAAGCAATAAAATCAGTACAGCTATTGCCATTAATGGTTGTGTGCAGTCTGTACTCCAGCAAACAGAGGAATGAAGTTTTTGTACAGCTGTGTATCACTGTGTGTATGGAGACGCTGTATGTTGAAAACAGAAATAATTTCCTTCATCTTCTTCTTTCATTTCCTTAATAGTAAGATGATAATTTGTTCCTGATCCTGATCCACTGAACCTCTCTGGAACCCCAGAATGTCTTTCAGTTGCTTTAACAATAAGAGGTTTTGTTGTCTGTCCTGGTCTTTGTTGGTACCAGACAAAAGGGTTATATTTTGCTTCAGTATGGTAAAGATCTCGACTGGAAGTACATGAAATGGTGAAAGTGTCTCCCGGAGATTTCACAATGTTTAGTGGCGTTTGACTCAATACAACTTCACAACAGGTATCTGATAAAATAAAAAATTTACAAGTTACAAAAATGTAGATGGTGAAGATTGCTCATATGTTCATATCTCTATGCAATTAGGCAATGCAAGTCAGAGATTTTAGTTCAGAAATGCTAAGTATTTACGTAAATTACAAACAATGATTGTTGTGAGTAGGCATGTGCAATTTTTTAAGTTACGAATACGTTTTCCGTCATTTTTCGTTATTTTAGTTGATTCGTTAACATACGAATGAACGAATGGTTTAGCGCAATTAATAACGAATAACGATATTTTCAAAATAACGAATATGAAAAACAACGAAGATACGAAAGATGAAAGAAACTAAAACATAGAAACAACGAAAATACCGAACCCAAAAAAAATAATAATTACGAAAAACAAAATGAACAAAAATGCAAACTTACTAATATTCGAAGACCGAAAAGAAAACAACCGAAATGCCGAACAAAGACTAAAAAACTAAAATCAAAACTAACGAAAAATAAATGACGAATCTTCGGAAAACTGAAATGAAAACACTGAAAATACAAAATAATGTAAATTAGCTTTCGTTAGTACTGAAATATTTCTGGACATTGACCAATAGCCACTGAGCACTGTCCCTTTCCTCTGAAGAGGTTTGTTCCTTCCCCCAATCAGCTTCTTTCTCATTACCTCCTGGCTCCCTGTGTCTTTTTCTGTGTTAGACTGCAGTGCATCTAATTTCTAGATTTGTATTTGTAATATCTGACATATTTTAGTTTTCTTCTACGTCAGACTTCATTCTAGACAGGGTGTGTGTGCTAACTAAGACAGTCAAGTCAATCACAGTAAAGTACAAATTACAAAATGACGACGAGTAGTGTGTCGAATAAACGTAAAATGTATTCTAACAGAATTACGAATGCAATAAAATCTACAAAAGTACGTTTTTACAATCAAAGAAAATTAGACACGAAAATACGAATGATCATAAAGCAACGAAAATATATTTCTTATGAAAATACGAATGCGGCATGATGGAAAATATAATGTAAATACGAATAGCAAAACAATGTGAATTAAACTAACGTAAAAACGAAGGAACAAATAAAATCATTTTAAAAATACGAACGCGGCAGAATACAAAATATAACGAAAATACGAATCTCGATTCAACGAAAAATAAACTAACAGGAAAAAACGGAAACGGAAAAAAGAGTGTTACGAAAATACTAAAGAGTACGAATACGATAACTAACGTCTTACGAAATTACGACTCGTTACGAATCACGATAAACGAACAGAAACGAAACAGAAATAAACCTACCTTGCTCCAAAGTGTGACATCAGTGAGTTATCAGTTTTTACTTGATCCACAATGACAACCTGTATTTTGTATAAATTATATGTCATGTGTAAAAGTGAAATAAAAACTATAATACAATTCCATACCTTGTATATAAAGAAAAAAGCCACAGAGCAGGTAGGTCACCAGAATCATCTTGATGTCTCTGGATTGTCACATACACAGATCAATGGTCTACAACTATTTATATAACATGAAATCTCCAGGGAAATTGCCTCTATGTAAAATAGCAGAAATGCAAATTTTACTGTCATGGGCCTCCCAATTCTTCACAGTTATAATTGACTGCATTTACCCATATACAGGAATAACACATCACACAATTTAAAGTCCAACTCAAAAAAATAAGAAGACTTTTATTATTATTATTATTATTATACAGGATTTATATCAGCGTCAACAGTTTGCAACATGAGGGCAGACAATACAGTTACAATACAATTCAATTCAGGAGGAATCAGAAGGCGCTGCTCAATAAAGCTTACAATCTAGGAGGAAGGGTCAAGTGATACAAAAGGTAATAACTGAGGGGGATGATCTGATGGAGAAAAAAAAAAGTACAGTTGTTAAGTGGAGGCAGGATTGGCTTCTCTGAAGAGCAGGGTTTTCAGGGATCATCTAAAAGAAAACAGAGTAGGAGGTAGTCAGACAGATTGGGGTAGGGAGTTCCATAGGATAGGAGAGGTTCAGGAAAAGTCCTGGAGATGAGCATGGGAGGAGGTGACAAGGGAGCTAGAAAGAGACAGAGGTCTTTCGAGGAACGAAGAGAAAGATTTGGTTGGTATTTTGAGATTAGTGATGTAGCTGGAGGCCAAGTTGTGGATGGCATTGTAAGTTGTTATTAGTATTTGGAATTTAATTTGTTGGGTGAGTGGAAGCCAGTGGAGGGATTGACAGAGAGGAGTAGGAGACACTTAATAGTTGGTAAGGTGGATGAGCCTGGCAGCAGCATTCATGATGTACTGAAGGGAGGAAGTGGTTGCCACTATACCTATTCCCATAGTTTGGTTTTTATAAACCATCTTATGGGTTTTTGCCGGCAACCCAACAAAAAATATTAAATTACTGTTCATATAAAAAAACTTTTATTTAAAATCTCTACATATCCTTATTAAAAATCACACAGGTGGTTTGCTTGGGCATCGTACATCCAACACATTTCTAGATTTATCTCTTCTTCAAGGATAATTCGATGCCTTTAGGTTTATCAAGATATATTGCCACTTCTCATAGTGTCTGCCTATATCAACCTCCACTTGTTTGTGAACAGGGGTGATTCCATGCAAGGATCATAAATCCTCCAATATCATAGAAAAGGAGATATTTACAGTAATTACAGGCGCCGGTGTCTACGGCACATGCGCACCGTAGACAACGGCGCAGGCGCACTGTCATTATGCCTTTCTCTTGCAGGTTTTTTTCCCGTTTTTCGGGGGGGGGGGTGAATTGGGGTTTACCTCCTGTTTAACCACTTCCCGACCGCCGCATGTACATATACGTCGGCAGAATGGCACGTACAGGCACATTGGCGTACCTGTACGTCCCTGCCTAGACGTGGGTCGGGGGTCCGATCGGGACCCCCCCGCTACACGCGGCGGTCGGGTTCCCTCGGGGAGCGATCCGGGACGACGGCGCGGCTATTTGTTTATAGCCGCTCCGTCGCGATCGCTCCCCGGAGCTGAAGAACGGGGAGAGCCGTATGTAAACACGGCTTCCCCGTGCTTCACTATAGCAGTTGCATCGATCGAGTGATCCCCTTTATAGGGGAGACTCGATCGATGACGTCATTCCTACAGCCACACCCCCCTACAGTTGTAAACACACACTAAGTGTACACTAAATCCTACAGCGCCCCCTGTGGTTAACTCCCAAACTGCAACTGTCATTTTCACAATAAAGAATGCAATTTAAATGCATTTTTTGCTGTGAAAATGACAATTGTCCCAAAAATGTGTCAAAATTGTCCAAAGTGTCCGCCATAATGTCGCAGTCACGAAAAAAATCGCTGATCGCCGCCATTAGTAGTAAAAAAAAAAAATGAATACAAATGCAATAAAACTATCCCCTATTTTGTAAACGCTATAAATTTTGCGCAAACCAATCGATAAACGCTTATTGCGAATTTTTTTACCAAAAATAGGTACAAGAATACGTATCGGCCTAAACTGAGGAAAAAAAAAAATTTATATATGTTTTTGGGGGATATTTATTATAGCAAAAAGTAAAAAATATTGAATTTTTTTCAAAATTGTCGCTTTATTTTTGTTTATAGCGCAAAAAATAAAAACCGTCGAGGTGATCAAATACCACCAAAAGAAAGCTCTATTTGTGGGGGAAAAAAGGACGCCAATTTTGTTTGGGAGCCACGTCGCACGACTGCGCAATTGTCTGTTAAAGCGACGCAGTCCCGAACTGTAAAAACACCTTGGGTCTTTAGGCAGCATTTTGGTCCGGGGCTTAAGTGGTTAACTGTTAGCAGATTGTTTGTGAGTTTTAGGAGAGCAGTTTCCATGGAGTGTTGAGGGCGGAATACAGACTGAAGGGGATCAATAAGGTTATTCTTGGTGAGGTGGTCGCTCAGTCAGTTGTAGACCAAATATTCAAGGAGTTTGGATAAAAGGGGAGCAGGGTTAAAGTGGAAGTAAACCCTTCAATTTGATAGTTACAAAAACAGTTAACATTCCCGGCATGCCGGAAATGCTAGCTGTCACATTTGTTTGTGCTCTCAACCAAACTGCCAAACCATCCAATGGCTGGTTTCATAACAGGTCACATGTACAGCATCATGGCAGTTGCAGATTAAACAGAGGTCAAGATGGCCGCTTCCTTGACTGAAAACGATAGGAGGGTTTACTTCCACTTTAAGATTGGTGGGGTCTAATAAGGGCTTTTTAAGTATGGGGGTCACTAGTGCATGTTTTAGAGAGTTGGGGGAGATGTCAGAGAGAGAGAGATTGGAGATGTGGGTTAGAGAGTGTAAGATAGAGCCAGAGGGCTACCCTGCTGTCTTTTGCTAAACTACTCAAACTGTCTCTCTATTGTATTCTCTACAAAACATTAGTTCTGTGGTCCCAAGATAAGAACTAGGAGGGCAAATTAGACCCCTTGAGATAACACAGGAAGTGTTAAGGACCCGTTCTCACGAATAAGCTGTAAGGAACGCACGACCACAGGTGTGCGCTGTAAGACACAATGCTAACCTGCTGATGTCAACCTATTTTTTCACAGAACTTTATTGAATTGTCATGAGTTGTAAATGCTGAAAAAAGTAGCACAAGCAGTACAATTTTTGCAGTTTACACCACAGCAACGTTGTACTGTGAATATAAACCACAGGAGGGAAGACTTTTTGGGCTGAAAATAGCAGTCAATACAGCCCTACCATATCTGATGTGAACAGATATATAAAAATACTTTCAATGTTTAACAGAACAAAAATGACAAGATACGTTTATTGCCAGGGTTCGCTTACATTCACCACTTTGTGCCCGGTCTGTAGCAAAATGATGGCCGGGCGGTGGTTCAGTTATCCTGACTGGGCGTCATACGATGTCCAACAGCCCGTGGGGGGCGCGCATTGTGGTGATCAGTGGTGCGGTGTAACAGTCTGACACACCGCTACACCAGTCTCGGTAAAGAGATGGAGGCTCTTTACCATGTGATCAGCTGTGTCCAATCATGCCTGATCATGATGTAAACAGGAAGAGCCGTTGATCGGCTTTCCTCACTCGCATCTGACATACCCGAGTAGAGGAGAGCTGATCGGCTGCTCTCCTGACAGGGGGGGTCTGTGCTGATTGTTTATCCGCACAGCCCCCCCTCGGATGCCCACCCAGGACCACTAGGATGCCGCCGGGACCACCAGGGATAGCCATCACACTGCACCACCAGGTATGCCCCCCTAGACCACAAGGGAAATGCCAATCTGTGCCCAGGCAGCTGCCAATCAATGCCCATGCAGCTGCCAATCAGTGCCCACCCACAATGCCTGCCAGTGCCACCAGGGATGCCTATCATTGCCATCTATCAGTGCCACATATCAGTGCCACGTATCAGTGCCCAGCAGTGCCGCCTATCAGTGGCACCCATAAGTACCCATCATTTCAGCCTTTCAGTGCCCATCAGTTTCGCCAATCAATGCCCACCAGTGGCACCCATGAGTGCCCATCAGTGCCGCCTATCAATGCTAATCAGTGCTGCATATCAGTGCCACCGATCAGTGCTGCCTACCAGTGCCCATCAGTGCCACCTCATCAGTGCCGCCTTATCAGTGCCGCCTTATCAGTGAAGGAGAAAACTTACTTATTTACAACATTTTATAACAGAAAAAAAATCTACATTTTTGGTCTTTTTTTATTTGTTTAGCAAAGAATAAAAAACAATCATTTTCCAGGTGCAGTGCTGGATGGCTGCCCTTCTACATGGTAATCATATGAGGCCGCCCACTCAGCATTGCCACCATTCAGAGGATGCCTTGCATTTTTCTCAGTGAATACAAAGCGTTCTCTGATGGGATAAGGTGGAGCATATGATGTGACAGCCCCTTCTCTGCGATCATACAAACAAATGACCACTGCCCACCTATAACTGGCCTTCGCAGCAAGGAGCACATGGAAGGGCGATGCATGTCAAACAAAACCAAATTCTTAGCTCAACTTACCAACCAGCCTGCAACCAACAGAAATTTTCTTTGGTCTTGTTTGACATGCATTGCTCTTCCATGTGCCCCTTGCTGTGAAGGCCAGCTATAGGTTGAGGCAGTGGCCATTTGTTTGTACTGTTGGAATACTGGTGAGGGGTGCCTTTGCTTCCATTGTGCTATGTGCCCAGCGTGCCCCTGTGTCTTTAAGGAGGGGTGGGCCCTCTCCAGGCTCACCTGCCCTCTGCCTATACATTATTACATTATTATGCATGTGTTTCTACTATGGAGGCTCACAAGAATGTATAGCGTTAGGCCTGTGGATGCTGTGAAATGGCTCTGCAGCTATTTCTAATGCATACTCTTAGACTAGATAATTTGGTTGGTTGCCGGCTGGTTGGTAAGTTGAGCTGGGAATTGTCTTTGGTTTTGTTTGACATGCATCACCCTTCCATGTGCTTCTTGTTGCGAAGGCCAGTTATAGGTGGGGCAGTGGCCATTTGTTTGTACTATTGGTTGTTTGGTAGGGGGCGCCCTCGACACCTTTGCTGCCATTGTGCTATATGCTGGGTGCCCCTCCAGGCTCACCTGCCCTCTATCTATCCATTATTATGCATGTGCTTCTACTATGGAGGCTCTGAAACATGCATAGAGTTAGGACTGCAGATAATACTGGGGTGCAGGGCTGGACTGGCCTACCAGGATACGGGGATATTTCCTGGTAGGCCACCTTCCCTGGGGCCGCTTTGAGTGATGGCTGCAGCGTTCCCCTCCCTTTGTCCTCTGGCTCTTGTATGTCAAGGAGCTAGGTCTGTGTGCAAGGTCCCGCCCCCTTAGACCAGATTGTGTGATAGTCTACTAGATGGAACACTGATTGAATCAGTGTTCTGTCTATCACACAAGCCAGTCTAGGGGGGCGGGAACTTGCACACAGACCCAGCACTGTGCCAGCCAAAGAAATAGTAGTGGTTAAAAAAAGTGGGTGTTAACCATAGGTGTGCACAGCTTATTGCATTAGGGTGTGCACCCCAAAGCTCAAGCACACACTACTGATCACTCCCGATGTTCATTCAGAAAGGGAAGGGGATGGTCAATTACATATTTACTGGCCCCTTTCTTCACTCATCCTAAAACATCCTTGCAGCAACAGCTGGTGGCAGAGGAGGGAAGCTGGTAGCACTGCAGGGGGAAGGAGGGGAGCCAGGGCAGTAGGGGGAATCTGTGGGGTAAAGAGTGATTAGGGTGTGCCTGGGCACACCTGGCACACCCTGTGCGCACACCTATGGTGTTAACTAATATTTGTTTCTATAATTCTCCTAAAGGGGTGTGGCAGGGGGTGTGTCCTACATACTTTCACTAATAGGTGTCCCCCATTCCCATCTCAAAAAGTTGGGAGATATACAAATGTAACTATAAAAAATATACCATTGTTGAAGTTCAGCTTTAAACAGCCCTTTCAGCAATTAAAGAGAGGAATGAAGTTTTTGTACAGCTGTGTATCACTGTGTGTATGGAGACGCCGTATATTGAAAACAGAAATAATTTCCTTCATCTTCTTCTTTCATTTCCTTAATTGTAAGTTGATAATTTGTTCCTGATCCTGATCCACTGAACCTCTCTGGAGCCCCAGAATGTCTTTCAGTTGCTTTAACAATAAGAGGTTTTGGTATCTGTCCTGGTCTTTGTTGGTACCATTCTAAAGGGTTATATTTTGCTCCAGAATGGTAAAGATCTTGACTGGACGTACATGAAATGGTGAAAGTGTCTCCCGGAGATTTCACAATGTATTGCGGTGTCTGAGTCAATACAATTTCACAACAGGTATCTGATAAAATAAAACTTATACACGTTACACAAATGTGGATGGGGGAGATTGGATGTTCATATCTCTATGCAATTTGCAATCTCAGGTCAGAAATCTTAGTTTATGGGTGTAGGTGTAAATAATAATGTCAATTATATATATCTATTGGTTGTTTACACCTACATAGTGTGACAACACCAAAATGTTAGCAGTCAGTTGACATTTTCTACGTTTTTCTTTAATGCCTAATGACATCCTGTATTTTTTTATAAATTATGTGTCATCTGTAAAATGAAATAAGAGCTAGAATACAATTCCATACCTTGGATATAAAGAAAGAAGCCACAGAGCAGGTAGGTCACCAGAATCATCTTGATATCTCTGGACCGTCACATACACAGATCAATGGTCTCCAGCTGTTTATATCTCATGAAATCTCCAGGGAAATTACCTCTATGTAAAAAATCAGAAATGCAAATTTCACTCTCATGGGCATCCTAATTCTACACAGTTATAACTGGCTGCAGTCAGCCATATACAGGATCAACACATCACACAATTTAAAGCCAAAAACTGAAAATTCTACCTCTCAGTTGGGCTGCACTCGAACTGTATGGATTAACTACACTATTATCCATGGGGAAAGAGAAAGGAGAGAAAAGCTTTTAATTACCTGATGCCGCGTACACGCGACCGTTTTTCATGACGTGAAAAATGCAATTTTTTTAAATGGTCATTAAAAACGATCGTGTGTAAGCTCCAGAGCATTTTTCTCGACGTGAAAAATGGGCATTACAAATTTAGAACATGCTCTCATTTTTCTTGTCGTTTTGTAACGAATGCTCAGAAGCAAGTTATGAGACGGGAGCACTCGTTCTGGTAAAACTAGCGTTCGTAATTCGTCACGCTGCAACAGACTGAAAAGCACGAAGACTGAAAAGCGCGAATCGTCTCTCACCAAACTTTTACTAACACGAAATCAGCAAAAGCAGCCCAAAGGGTGGCGCCATCTGAGTGGAACTTCCCCTTTATAATGCCGTCGTATGCGTTGTACATCACCGCGCTTTGCTCAAGCATTTTGTTTTTCACGATCGTGTGTATGCAAGGCAGGCTTGACAAGAATCATGTCCAAAAAAAACTTCGTTTTTTCTAGGACATTAAAAATGGTCGTGTGAACCCGGCTTGAGTCTCTGCTACTCTTGTAGACAGCATTCCCCCATGCTCCAGTGGTGGTCTGTCTCTTGGGATCATCAAGTCCAATGCAGGGTTCTAGAGCCTGCTTCGGTCTTGATGACATCAGGACCTTAGAGTGCTTTGTGAATACTGCTCTTGCCTCTCAGAGTTAAGTTGGCGTAGCGCATATGAGATGCGCTACGCCGGCACAAAGATGCGCCGATCTACATGAATCCGGCTAAGTGTGTCTACAAAAAAGGGGATAGATTTGAGGTATTTTTATTATAATTTTTTTTACTAGTAAAGGAGGTGATCCTTTATTGGGACTGCGACATTATGGCAGACACATCGGACATGTTTGACACATTTTTTGGACCATTGGCATTTATACAGCAATCGGTGCTATAAAAATGCACTGATTACTGTAAAAATGTCACTGGCAGGGAAAGTGTTAACACTGGGGGGGGGGGGGGCGATTAAGGGGTTAATTGTGTTCCCTGGGTGTCTTTCTAACTGTAGGGGGATGGGACTGACCTTGAGGAAATGACAGATGGTGGTTCCCAGCTATTAGGAACTCACGATCTGTCTCTCATCACAGAACAGGGATGTGCGTGCACGCCTGCTATCCCGCTTAAAGGGACCAATGTACAGCTACGACAGTTTGCGGGATTGTGCCGACCTGCTGCTGTATAACGATGGCGGCTGGTTGGCAAGTGATTATAGCTATCCAGTGACTAACCAGTTTTATACTGCTGTATCATAATGCCCTGTACACACGATCGGTTAAAAACGGACCGATGGATTTTTTCATAAGATATCCGATGAAGCTGACTTTCATCAATCTTGCCTACACACCATTGGTTAAAAATCCAATCGTGTCCAACGCAGTGACGTAAAACACAACGACGTGCTGAGAAAAATGAAGTTCAATGCTTCCAAGCATGCGTTGACTTGATTCCAAGCATGCATGTATTTTTGACCGATGTATTTCCCTACAGACAATCGTTTTTTTAACCATACGAAAATTTTAAAACAGGTTCTATTTTTTTCCACCGATGGGAAAAAAACTGATGGGGCCCACACACGATCGGTTCATCCGATGAAAACCGCTCATCGGTCCGTTTTCATCAGACAAACCGATCGTGTGTACAGGGCATAACAGTGCCTTGCAGTATCTTAACTCTTGTAGCGAATCCCCAGTCTGTGCTCTTTGTCTCCAGCAGTGGCGTCTAGTGCTCCATTTTTTGTGAGGGGGGGGGCTGTGTCTACCCTTTATAAAGCCTCCAGCTCCAATCACGTGCTTCACAAAAAAAACACCTATAGAACTTTATGTGTCCGACATCCTGCATGGAGATTAGGGGCTGGGTGCAGATTAGGAGAGAAGCACCCCTGCGCCCCTTTTGGATGGGCCGCTGCTGGTCTCTAGTAAATTTGTGCCTGACCTTGCAATTTAAAGCTGATCTCCAGGAATTCAGTTATTTTGTAGAAACTGCAGGCATACCATGAGTTAAGTCCAACAAGGTGCATGCCACATCATGGTCTCTTCTCTTTAATTTAAATCTGAGAGGAAAAATGTTCTCCAGGAAGATAACTTCTGGAGCTTCAATGCTGGATGCTCTGGTTTCAGTTCCTTCAAGAGCAAAGTCGATGGAACTGCTATGTCCACCAATCGCAGAGATACCACATATATGTGTTATTAGTTTAGTAGGGACCGAATACAATGCTGTGCATTTTGCTTTTTTTATCTTACCTAAAACACACTGACACTAACTGAAACTGAATAATGCATTTTTATTAAGAATAGAACAAAAATAAAAGGAAATAAAGGACAAAAAACAAAACCAAAAAGAAAAAAAGAGGGAGGGGAGTGTGGCACTCTCACAGTAATAAAAACATTAACACTTACATGGCACAAATAAGTAATTTGTCTATATAATTTATAAAAAAAACTCTAATCCTACAATATCTAAAGAACATAAAACAGAGACGTTGGATACTTGTAAAATGTTTACCTTCGAGGCCTTATTTTCCCACACTAGGGGGAACCTATGATGGTAAGAGCCAAGGAAAGAGAAACAAAAAAAGAAGGGAAAAAAAAGAGAAAAGAAGGAAAATTAGAGATTGGCGTCCTCTAGATCGTGTCTGCCATGTTTTTTTTTGATAAATCTTTTTTATTGCATTTTTGAACAATAAACAACAACAAAACAAAAAAAAACAAAAAGGGAAAATCACAACAACTGGTATACAGACAGCATGTCAGATAGTGCTTAACAAGTCTCCGTATTTATAGCATGTAATATGAACAGCTCATGGCATGTACATGTGCACTTGAGACACATTTTGATATCCAGTACGCCAGACATCTCCTCCATCACCAGAAACAAATATTCCCCGATCAGGCCCATAATCCTCCCTTACCCTGCTTCGGTAGAGTACCTACGAACTACTCCGTAACTTCCTCACCTGGCAATCAAGCCGTTGTAGGGTCCGTGTCTGCCATGTTTGACATTCAAAAAGGCACAAAGAAGTCAAAATCTATTGTCCCATGTTGTCTCGAATCCAGTTACTTGTTTTCCTTAAATGTGTGCTCCTTGTACACTTCTATTCCCCATGAGGGTGGTCTAAACAATTCATCTGTTGCAGTACCCAGTTTTTGGTGTATGGATTGAGGTGCCCATGTGGGTTTTAATATGCAGGCAGGACAGTGCGCACTATGCACACTAGATTTGGGGAGCACCATCGGTCCATAGAGCACAAATGGGATAAAAAAAAGTCCCTTACCACTTTGTTCAAGCACATGGTGGTAGTACGGATGGTTTAGAATTGCTTGGTATTGAGGCTATACCTATGACGCACTCTGAGGGTGAGAGGTTCTCATGATTGTGTATGAGGGAGACTTTTTGGACTTTCACCCTGAATACTATGTCTCCCGATGGGTTAAAGGAAGAGTTGGAGATCAGCACTCTAAATTAATAGGAGATTAACCTTTTAGGTTGACATGGATCAGGGCTTTTTTTCTCAGGGGGGTCACCTCGTGTGCACCCCCAACAAACACCCCTCATTGGTTCCACCCCCTACCCACCTCCGAGCACCATTCCCTTTCTCCACCCCCTACCAACCTTCGAGCACCATTACTTGGTTCCACCCACTACCCACCATCGAGCACCATTCCTTGTTTCCACCCCCCTACCCACCTCCGAGCACTATTCCTTGGTTCCACCCCCTACCAACCTTCGAGCACTATTCCTTGGTTCCAACCCCTACCCACCTCCAAGCACCATTCATTGGTTTCACCCCCTACCCACCTCCGAGCACCATTCATTGGTTCCACTCCCTACCCACCTCCGAGCACCATTCATTGGTTCCACTCCCTACCCACCTCCGAGCACCATTCATTGGTTCCACTCCCTACCCACCTACGAGCACCATTCATTGGTTCCACTCCCTACCCACCTCCGAGCACCATTCATTGGTTCAACTCCCTACCCACCTCCGAGCACTATTACATACATTCAGAGCTGGAGGTGCCGGAACTGCGCTCCCCCGCGTTCCTGCTGAAAAAAAGCCCTGACATGGATGTCTTATAGTGATATGACCCATCATCCAGGGTCATTCACTCTACTAAGGACAACCATACAATTGTTAATTACATTTTGAGTTTGCACGCATATATGGTGTGTAACAGTAATAAAATGTGGTACAGTGTAAGGCTTTTGGTTCATGCCCATAGCACTACACTGTCTTGCATGTCTTATTGTTGTTTGTGAAGATTTTTTTTAGCTTATGTGTTTTTTTTTGTTTTGTTTGTTTTATACAAGCACAATCACTGTATATTTGTTGCATACAAATGTTTTTTTTTTATTTACAAAGAGGAGCGCTTGCTCAGCACTGCTACAGGGGGCACTTGGTTGGCTCTGTCATTGTTCAGAGACCGCTTTGCATTCTTCTCAATGAATGTAAAGTGTTCTCTGATTGGATGGGGGGGGGGGACAGTGATGTAACCACCCCTTCCCTCTAATTTGTCCAATCGGAGAACCCTTTGCATTCACTGAGAAAAAACGCAAGGGGTTCTCTGATCGAATCACTCCAGCCACCATTTTTGCATGGTACCTAGATGATTGTGGCCATCGCTGTACTATATTAGCTTGGGCTTCTACAGTGATTTACAACTTCCACAAGGGCCAATCAGGTATAACATGTGCATGCTTACATTGTTGGTTATGACTAAGCACAAGATGTGTGAAACGTTCATTACGTTCATTCCTGTGACTACATCTGTCTGCATTACAATAAATAAGTATTTCTTGGTATCCCGTTGCGGTGTGCGGCTGCTTTTTCCAAGTTTCCATGTTTACATTGTGCCAAGCTGGCCAAATGTAACTGCAATATAAACCATTGTTGGAGTACAGCTTCAAAAAGCCCTTTCAGTAATTAAAGAAAGGAATGAAGTTATTGTACAGCTGTGTACCACAGTGTGTGCGGTTCAGCTGTATGTTGCATAAAGAAAAAAGTTCCTTCATCTTCTTCTTTCATTTCCTTAATAGTAAGATCATAATTTGTTCCAGATCCCGAGCCACTGAATCTCTCTGGGACCCCAGAATATCGTTCAGTTGCTTTAATAATAAGAGGTTTTGGTGTCTGTCCTGGTCTCTGTTGGAACCACATTAAAGGGGTCACCTTTACTCCAGAATGGTAAAGATCTCGACTGGACGTACATGAAATGGTGAGAGAGTCTCCTGGTGATTTCACAATGTATTGTGGTTTCTGAGTCAATACAACTTCACAACATGTGTCTGACAAAATAAAATGTATACACATTACACAAATGTGGATGGTGAAGAATGGATGTTCAGATCTCCATACAATAAGTAAATGCAAGTCAGAGATTTTAGTTTGCAAATGCAGGTGTAAAATAATGATGTAAATTGTATAAAACTAATGGTTGTTTAACCCCTTTGTGCCTAAGGGTAAAACAAATCTTAATGCCCAAGATCAATTTTGCTACTTTGACATGAGTTACTAAAACCGTACATATCATCACAACTACTTTGTGCATTCAGGTGATTATACCTCATTATATTCAGGACATATTGGGCTTTTATTTAGTTTGTTTTTAAATTATTATTATTATTATTATTATTATTATTATTATTATTATTATTATCCTATACTTAAAACACACTGACATGGATACTAATGAAAAAAAAGATCCTATCTTAAAAAAAATTGACCCTGACCTTTGACCCTGACCATGACCCAAACTCTAACCCTGGGACTTTTCTAGATCAAACCTTGATCTAGGATTTTTTTCTTTTAAATATTATATAAAAAAAAATTTACGCACACTTTTTGTTTTCTATCTCTGGACAGAGAACGATACAATGTATCACAGAGACAGAAAAAAAGGGGACAAGCTTCATAGGGGCTAATCACTGTGATAGCCAATCAGAGGCTATTACAGCAATCAGGTGACCCGGCATCGGACGTTTTGGGTCCCGATCATTAGAATGGAGCCAGGGGCTCTCAGTGAGACCCCAGTCTCTGTGTGGTGTGCTCCCAGCACAATGGGAAATATGCAAATATGCACCCCCATGAAAAAAAAGCCCAGCCAGTGGGGCTGCATATCTGTGTACTGAAGTAACCCCTTAATGTAACCTTCATTGCTCCATAGTGTGACAAAACACCAAAATGTTATCAGTCAGTTGACATTTTCAATGTTTTTCTTTAATCCCTAATGAGATCCTGTATTTTGTATAAATGATATGTCACCTGCAAAAAGAAATAAGAGCTAGAATACAATTATATACCTTGGATATAAAGAAAGAAGCCACAGAGCAGGTAGGTCACCAGAATCATCTTGATGTCTCTCGAACGTCACATACACAGATAAATGGTCTCCAGCTGTTTATATCTCATGAACTCTCCGGAGAAATAACCTCTATGTAAAATATCAGAAATGCAAATTTTACTGTCATGGTCTCCTATATATGCACAGTTATACCTGACTGCTGTCACCCATATACAGTGCCATGCAAAAGTATTCACCCCCTTGGCTTTTTACCTATTTTGTTACATTACAGACTTCAGTTCAATGTTTTATTAATCTGATATATATGTGATGGATCAGAACACAATAGTCTAAGTTGGTGAAGTAAAATTAGAAAAATATATACATAAAACTTTTTTTCAGAAATAAAAAAAAGATAATTGTCATGTGCGTATGTATTCTCCCCCTTTGTTATGAAGCCCATAAAAAGCTCTGGTGCAACCAATTACCTTCAGAAGTCACATAATTAGTGAAA
Organism: Rana temporaria; assembly: GCF_905171775.1. Classification (NCBI taxonomy): domain Eukaryota; kingdom Metazoa; phylum Chordata; class Amphibia; order Anura; family Ranidae; genus Rana; species Rana temporaria. Next base: position 641,595,616 of record NC_053489.1, read on the forward strand.
TGACGTCCACCTGTGCGCAATCTAAGTGTCACATGATCTGTCATTACATATACACACCTTTTTGAAAGGCCCCAGAGGCTGCAACACCTAAGCAAGAGGCACCACTAACCAAACACTGCCACGAAGACCAAGGAACTCTCCACACAAGTAAGGGACAATGTTGTTGAGAAGTACAAGTCAGGGTTAGGTTTAAAAAAATATCCAAATCTTTGAAGATCCCTAGGAGCACCATCAAATCTATCATAACCAAATGGAAAGAACATGGCACAACAGCAAACCTGCCAAGAGACGGTTGCACACCAAAACTCACGGGCAAGGAGGGCATTAATCAGAGAGGCAGCACAGAGACCTAAGGTAAACCTGGAGGAGCTACAGAGTTCCACAGCAGAGACTGGAGTATCTGTACATAGGACGACAATAAGCCGTACGCTCCATAGAGTTGGGCTTTATGGCAGAGTGGCCAGAAGAAAGCCATTACTTTCAGCAAAAAAACAAAATGGCATGTTTTGAGTTTGCGAAAAAGGCGTGTAGGAGACTCCCAAAATGTATGGAGGAAGGTGCTCTGGTCTGATAAGACTAAAATTGAACTTTTTGTCCATCAAAGAAAACTTTTGGGTAGATCAACAGAGATTTAGATGGGCGCTGCGTATCAGAGATACGCTACGCCGCCGTACCTTAACTGACGTTCTTTCGAATCCTCAAAGATTTCGCGCCGTAAGTTACGGCGGCGTAGTGTATTTCTGGCGGCGGAATTCAAATCGGCGGTTAGGGGGCGGGTTTATAGTGTAATCGTACGTGTTGTACGTCACCGCGTTTTGGACGGTCGGAATTTGGCATGACAGTGTGTATGCAAGACAGCTTGAACGGAATTCCGTCTGGAAAAACCATCGGAGTTTATCCTGACGGAAATTCCGATTGTGTGTACAGGGCATTACCAAAAGCGACTTGGAGCTGTGATAGCCGCAAAAGGTGGCTCTACAAAGTATTGACTTTAGGGGGGGTAAATAGTTATGCACATTTACTTTTTCTGTTATTTTTTCCTATTTGTTGTTTGCTTCACAATAAAAAAAAAAAAAAACCTCTTCAAAGTTGTGGGCATGTTCTGTAAATTAAATGCTGCAAATCCTCAAACAATCCATGTTAATTCCAGGTTGTGAAGCAACAAAACACGAGAAAAATACCAAGGGGGGTGAATACTTTTGCAAGGCACTTGTATTTTACATTAGGGTTGACAAGTAAATCTTTTCACTTCACATTTTTTATGTCACAAACTATAACATTGTTTTATTTATTTTTTGCCTGCAGTTCCTACTTTATGCAAAAAACACACAATGGCAATACTGAAAAAAGATGCCTTATTGTTAATGCAATATCACCATCTTGTGTTCATTATAAATAACGGTCTAACATTAAATGATTGTGTAATGTATTTGGTTTTGCCCCAGTTACGGTATATACATTTCTCCTTTTGTGTAATTGTTTCAAGGGGACATGAAGTCCCCCTTTTTAAATTGCTAATCGTCTCTAGAAATAAAATATCGCAGCCTCTTTCCCTTATTCTTATCCACAAATGATATCAATTTGTACCTACAATTAAAGTGAAGCAGACACCTAAAACATCAGCCCCCCCCCCCCCCCCCAATCTGATATTTTAGTTTTAGGCTGAATCTAGGGGGCTGAAGACCCTATTTTATATTTTTTGTATATTATAACCACTTGACCTCCGGAAAATCATGACTAGGCCATTTTTTGCGATACGGCACTGCTTTACTTTAACTGACAATTGCGCAGTCGTGCAACACTGTACCCAAATAAAATGTATGTATTTTTTCCCACAAATTGAGCTTTCTGTTGGTGGTATTTGATCACCACTGTGTTTTTTTTTTATGCGTTATAAACAAAAAAAACAATGGACCGGATTCAGGTAGATCGGCGCATAGTTATGCCGGCGTTGCGTATCGAATATACGCTACGCCGACGTATAGCAGAGCGGCGAGCACAGTATTTACAAAGCACTCGCTCCCAACGTTGCGCCGGCGTAACGTAAATTCCTCGGCGTAAGCCCGCCTAATTCAAAGGTGGAAGGTGGGCGTGATCTATTTAAATGAAGCGTGACCCCATACAAATGATGGTCCGAACGAACAGCGCATGCGCCGTCCTGTGGACGCATCCCAGTACGCATGCGTCAGAATCACGTCGTAAATACTCCATAAGATACGTCGAATCACTGCCTACGACGTGACGTAACCTATGCCCAGCCCTATTCACGTACTACTACGTAAACAACGTAAAATACGACAGCTGTTCCCTGGTCCATACCTTAACATAACTTACCCCTGCTTTATGAGGCTTAACATTACGCCGGACGTACGACCTACGTAAACAGCGTATATTAATGCGCCGGGTGCAAGTACGATCGTGAATTGGCGTATCTCACTCATTTGCATATGGGAATCGAATTTCCCATATGCCTCCAGCGTAAATATGCGCCCAAGATACGCCGGCGTAGGCAAGTTACGTTGGTCGTAAGAAGCCTATTTTCCGGCGTATCTAGTTCTATGGGCACAGCGCACAGATACGACGGCGCATCGTTACACTTACGCGGCGTATCTCGAGATAAGTCGGCGTAAGTGCTACGTGAATCCAGGCCAATATGTTTTACTTTCTGCTATAGAACATATCCAAAACATTTTGGGGAAAAATTTTTCTTCATCAATTTAGGCCAACATGTATCTTGTTTTATGTTTTTTTTTATGATTTTGGTAAATAAAAACAAACATGTTTTTGGTAAAAAAAAAAAAAAAAAAATCCCAATAAGCGTATATTGATTGGTTTGCACAAAAGTTAAAGCGTCTACAAACTATAGTATACTGTATATACTGGAATATATATATTTTTTTATACTAGTAATGCCGGCGATCAGCGACTTATAGTGGGACTGTAATATTGTGGTGGACAATTCGACACTTTTTTAAACTTTGTGGTAACCAGTGACACTAATACAGTGATCAGTGCTACAAATATGCACTGACACTGGCTGGGAAGGAGGGCAATCAAAGGATTAACTGTGTGCCTAGCCAGTGTTTTTGTGTACTGTGTTTGGTGCTTTTACTAAGGGAAATTATGGATTTTATTCACTGCTTTGCAGGTACACAAAATCCATCACTACCCCCCTGTCAGAACGGAGCTCTTCTTTGTTTACATAGGCAGGACTCCTTTCTTTTGTCTCTGCCCAACGATCGGTGGGTGCCAGTGGACATCCAGTGCCCGTCACCCGCAGATCGGCTTCTGCTGTAAGTAATCACAGCAGAAGCGTCCCGCCAGTGGTGGGCATGTGGACCCCCTAGGTGAAAGTGCAGAATCACATATATACTATACATGCAACCTGCCATTTATTTTGGATGAACAACATCTTTTATGGGTCTTTAGAACTTGAGGACAGTGTAAATGATCTGTCTGGTTGTAACCTGTTGGCTAGTTTTAACCAGTTAAGGAGCGCTGCACGACTAAATACGTCGGCAGAATGGCACGGCTGGGCATATGGACAAACAGGTACATCCCCTTTAAGAAGCCCAGCCGTAGGTCGCGAGTGCGCCGGCACGCTCGCGACCCGGTCCTGAGCTCCGTGACCATGCCTGCAGGACCCGTGGACCCGATCGCCGCCGGTGTCCCGCGATCGGGTCACAGAGCTGAAGAATGGGGAGAGGTAAGTGTAAACAAACCTCTCCCCGTGCTTCCTAGTGAGCCTGTCAGGCCCCGTACACACGACCGAGATACTCGACGGGCGAAACACATTGTTTTGCTCGTCGAGTTCCTTGTGAAGCCGTCGAGAAACTCGACAAGCCAAGTTTCTCCATTCCCGTCGAGGAAATAGAGAACTTGCTCTCTTTTTTGCCTCGTCGAGTTTCTCGACAGTTTCCTCGACGAAAATGTACACACGACCGGTTTCCTCGGCAAAAAAATATCTCCCAGCAAGTTCCTTGCTGTTTTTTGCCGAGAAACTCAGGCATGTGTACGAGGCCTTACTGATCGTCTGTTCCATATCATAGGGAACAACGATCAGTGACGTCACATTCCCAGCCACACCCCCTACAGTAAGAAACACACATTAGGGAACACTTAACCCCTTTTTGCGCCCCCTACAGGTTAACCCTTTCACTGCCAGTGTCATTTTCACAGTAATCAGTGTATTTTTATAGCACTGTTCGCTGTAAAAATTACAATGGTCCCAAAATAGTGTTAAAGGTGTCCGATGTGTCCGCCATAATGTCGCTGATATAGTAAAAAATGTATTATTAATAAAAATGCCATAAAACTACATTTTGTAGACGCTAAAACTTTTGCGCAAACCATTAATAAATGCTTATTGAGATTTTTTTTTTACCAAAAATATGTAGAATACGTATCGGCCTAAACTGAGGAAAAAATATGTTTTTATATATATATTTGGGGGATATTCATTATAGCAAAAAGTAAAAAATATTTAATTTTCTTTAAAATTTTCGCTCTATTTTTGTTTATAGCGCAAAAAATAAAAACCGCAGAGGTGATCAAATACCACCAAAATAAATTTCTATTTGTGTGAAAAAAAGGACGTCAATTTTGTTTGGGAGCCACGTCGCAAGACCGCGCAATTGTCAGTTAAAGCAACGCAGTGCCGAATCGCAAAAAGTGGCCTGGTCCTTTACCTGCATAATGGTCCGGGCTTAAAGCGGGGGTTCACCCTATTAAAAAAAAAAAAAAAAAAAATTTATTCTATCATAAAATTTGGCATCGTAGCGCGAGCTACAGTATGCCGGTCTTACATTTTTTATTCCCGTACTCACTGTTTAATCCTACCTAGACGATTCCGACTGCCGGGGAATGGGCGTTCCAATCAAGACGGAAAGTGATTGACGGCCGGCTCTGGCGCGTCACGCTTCTCCGGAAATAGCCGAAATAGGCTTGGCTCTTCACGGCGCCTGCGCATAGCCTGTGCGCAGGCGCCGTGAAGAGCCGAGACCTACTCCGGCTGTCTTCGGGGAGCGTGACGTGCCAGAGTCGGCCGTCAATCACCCTCCCTCTTGCTAGGAAAGCCCATTCCCCGCGGCAGACGGAATCGTCTATGTACGATTAAACAGTGAGTACGGGGATAAAAAAATGTAAGACCGGCATACTGTAGCTCGCGCTACGATGCCGAATTGTATGCTGAAATGTTGTTCAGCAGGGTGAACCACCGCTTTAAGTGGTTAATCTTTAGGTGTTTTGCATTCCTTTTATTTAAAACAATAAACACCATAAACAAATGTGTATTTACTTTATTATAATAATGGAATTGTGTTCTCCTCATTATACTTTGGGCTGTAGGGCTAGAAGAGATCATTAGAAAACTGGACCTGTGCAATGTTTCACAGCAAAGTGAATATAGTATCTTAAAATGTTATAATTTCAATAAAACACTTTCTGCACAAAGACAAATAAACATAGGAGGTGCAAACAGAAGTCTCCTCAGTACAGAGGAAGGAGGTTTTTGTACGGCTCGGTATCACTGTGTGTATGGAGTGTTATAACCACTTTGACTACAGTAATAGTTGGCTGCGTCTTCCAGTTGTGCTCCACTGATTGTAAGAGTGAAATCGTGATACTGAGATCCGGATCTACTGCCGCTGAACCTCTCCGGGACTCCAGACTGACGATTCATTGCTAGATAGATAAGAAGTGTTGGAGGCTGATCTCCTTTCTTCTGGTACCAGTGTATGTAACTGATTGAGTCCGCAGTAACAGTAGATCTTGACTTACAATATATCACTGCGTTCTCTCCGGGAAACACTGAGATAGATTCCGGAGTCTGATCCAGTACAAACTGTCCATAAGAAGCTTGGAAGAAAGAGAAGACATTTTGTTACAGTTATTACACATAGAAATGTAAATGTCACTACCAGTTTTATTACTATTACTTTACTAATAAAATAATGATGATATATTATTACACAATGGCAATACAATAATCCTGTACCTTCTATACAAAGATAAAAGACACAGAGCAGACATGTCAGTGAAAACATCTTGTATCTGGGCCGTCACACACGCCGATCACTGGCTTTTAAAATAAAATTTTATACCGCTTGAACTCTACAGGGAAATCATCTCAGAATTTGTAAAACAGGAAAACATGCAAATATAAGTTGCATGCCTGTTACCGTATTTATCGGGGTAATGCGCGCTAAAGTGGCCCCGCATTCCTGTGGAAAAAAGATTTTTGTACTTACAGTTTTGTTGTCTTGCGCGGCGGCCTTGTCGGGTCCGGCGTCCGTCTGTGGCTTCGGGTGTCCTCTTCGTCGGGTCCGGCGTCCTTCTGCGGCGTCATTCCCGCTTTCCCGCACCGAGTTTGAATGCTGCGCTGGCATATACCGAGCGCAGTACACTCGTGTATAGTCGGGAAGGCTCGGCTACTCTCGCGCTCACGTCCTGTACGTCCAGGACGTGAGGGCGAGAGGAGCCGAGCCTGCCCGACTATACACGAGTGTACTGCGCTCGGTATATGCCGGCGCAGCATTCAAACTCGGCGCGGGAAAGCGGGTATCGGCGTATATCGCGCACCCACGATTTTGCCCTCAGGGCAAAAAAGTGCGCGGTGTACGCCGATAAATACGGTACCTTTCAAATTCAAATGGATCATCATAGCAAGAGTTGATTGAAATGGTTTATTTTAAAATGATGACAGTAGTTTTTACCCTAACATATTGTCTATCAGCTGTGAACTTTGTATTGATCCTTACAAGGAAGGGCTTGAAGGTAAAGGTCATGTGGGGGGGCTTTTAGGCTGCATTTCCACCTGAGCATTTTGTAGCTCAAAGCTTAAAGTGGAGTTCCAACCATATAAAAGTCAGCAGCTACAAAAAGTGTAGCAGCTGACTTTTAATAATTGGACACTCACCTGTCCCACATTCCAGCGATGCGGGTGAACAAAGACCCACTCCTCTCCGCGGCGCCAGCATTCTGACTGTGGGCGCCCGGCTTTGGCTTCACAGCCACGCTGCGTGCTGTGATTGGCCGGGCAATCTTCTGGGACCTGTGACATATTCCAGAAGATTGCATGGAGGGAGAGGAGAGAGGCGAGCTTCCTTCCGGTGCGGCGGAGCCCAGGGAGGGAGTGGGAGCTTTGTACCTCTAATAAGAGGGTATTCGCTCCCCCCTCCCCCAAAAAATTACATGCCAAATGTGGCATGTCAGGGGGTCACCTTCACTTAAAGGAGTTGTAAATAAATAAAAAATTTGCTGAAATGACTGTTTACAGGGTATAGAGACATAATAGTTAACTGATTCCTTTTAAAAACTATTACAAATAGATAAAAATCAATCATATAATGTACCTGTAGTTTCTGCATGTTGTTTCCTGCTTCACTGCTGTACAGAGCCACAGAGCCAATACAGGGCAGTGATGGTTTGGAAAACGAAACTGATTGGTGCTGTGGGGTTTTAGACACACAGTAATCACACCTCCTTGATTAGTGACCACAGAGAGAAAGCTCCCAGTACTGTGGTTATCAGGAAACAGACAACCAGGAAGTGTGGAGATCAGAGAAGAATTACAGCAACTTGAGAGCAAAAACGAACAATGAGGACATGAAAACAGCACTGCATTAAGGTAAAGGAAGCTATTAAGATAAAAAAAAAAAATCCTTTACAAACCCTTTAAAGCGGAAGTTCAATTTTTGGTGGAACTCTACTTCAAATCTTGAAGCTCAAAGATGCTCAACAAACAAAGTTCCATTCATTTGACTGACCCCTGTCAGTATTACCAACCATCAGTAATTTTACTGACAGACAGTAAAAAGTGGGGACTTTTTTCCTGCCAGTAAATGCCAGTGACAGGAAAAAGGTTGCAAGAAAAAAATATAGCTGTGACGCGTGGCTCGGTATAGTTCCGGTCCAGAGCCAGCCGAGACCATCCGAGTGCCTGCTACAGTGTTTTTGGGTGGCACCAGTGGGGGGGGGCAGGTCTGGTAGAGGCAGTGCCTGAGCATATCATGTGATGTCATGGTGCAAAAGAGCCGAGCGGTCGGAGCCTTGTGTGAGCAAGGCAAGCCGTGAGCGGGATTGCCTTAAGCCCTGTACACACGGCCCAGAATTTCGTTAGGAAAAAAAACTTTGTTTTTCCTGACGAGATTCTTGGCAAGAATCTCTTGCCGGCCGAGTGTACAGACACTCCATTCAAATGAACCACCGTTCTTTTGAATGGCACGAACGCGGTGACGTCATCAACTACGACGAGCATGAGCTCGTCACATTTGATGCCGTCGCCGCCATCTTGCTACACCCTACCTATGCCTTGGAAGCTACCGCGCATGCGTCAAAGTCATTTCGAGCATGCATGGGTTTCCACGGCGACAGGTAATTATGCAGACGCTCGGGTTTCTCGGCCGAGAATTACGACGAGAGAATAGAGAGCAGCTTCTCGATTTTTCTCGTTGAGATTCTGGGCAGTTTTCTTGACGAGAAACCTCAAAGTCTCATACACACGCACGGTTTACACTCTCGTTCTTGGCAAAAATCACTTTAAACCACACAGATAGGGTTATCTGATCTCCGTTATCTGGCCGCAAACATGTAAATAGGATCTCTCCACATGTAAAAAAAAAGTGCTCCAAATAGTGTAGTATTTGGTAAACCAGTTTAACAGCTTAGATATCCCTCTCACCCGCTCCTCTAGCTTGAACTGTCAGGCCCCGTACACACGACCGAGTTTCTCGGCAGAATTCAGCCAGAAACTCGGTCGGAAGCTGAATTCCGCCGAGAAACCCGGCCGTGTGTACACTTTCGGCCGAGGAAGCCGACGAGGACCTCGGCGAGGAAGTAGAGAACATGTTCTCTATTTCCTCGTTGTTCTATGGGAGAACTCGGCCCGCCAAGCTCCTCGGCGGCTCCAGGACTGAACACGCCGAGGAACTCGATGTGTTTGGCACGTCGAGTTCCTCGGCCGTGTGTACGGGGCCTTACTCTCTGATCTGGTGTAAAATGTGAAGTGCATATAGATGGTTGGTTTAGCCATGCCCGACATGTTTCGTCATACAGACTTATTCATGGGATCCCAGTGTGAAAGCAGCCTAAAAAATTGGGCTTATGCCAGTAAATTTCATGATTGTTGCCAGCAGCCCCCCATTACTGCCATACAGTGCTTTAGGTTTGAAAAAATTCTCCTGGGCAAATCTGCACAAAGATTCTTGGGGGTCATGAATCTGGAACCTGCAAAATTTGCCTTAAAGCCATGGTAACAGCAAAACTGAACTTCATGCCTAGTGGTGAGAGAGGTTACCATGAGTTACCATGCCTAAATAAAAATAATAAAGGCTGTGGTTATAGTTTATTGAGTTATTATCTCTTATAAGAAAACTACCAAAAAATATAATGATCATTTCATCATTTGGGCATTGAATATGATTTTTTTTATATAAAAAATAAGTGAGTGGTGAGTGGATTGGTTGAAAGCTCTAATTTCAGTGACGGTGGCTCTGTAACAAGGGAAAGGAATCACAGCCCACAAAGTCAATGAGGAAGAAGGTTTTTGTACGGCTCTGTATCACTGTGTGAATGGGAAGCTGTAACCACTTTGACCACAGATATAAGTTGCTTCATCTTCTATCAGATCTCCACTGATTGTAAGAGTGAAATCATTATATGGCGATCCAGACCTACTGCCACTGAACCTCTCCGGAACTCCAGACTGACGATTGATTGCATTCTTTATAAGAAGTGTCGGAGGCTGATCTCCTTTCTTCTGATACCAGTGTAAGTAGCTGGTTGAGCCAGAAGTAAGAGTAGAACTTGGCTTGCAATGCATCACCACATTCTCTCCTGGAGACACCGAGATATATCCCGGAGTCTGATCCAGAACAATCTGTCCATAGGAGGCTTGGGAGACAGAGAAGGCATTGTATTTGTTAGAGTTATAATACATAGAAATTAAATTTAAATATCACAACTACAATTACTACTACTACTGATACTACTACTAATAATACTATTAAAAATTATATATTATCACACAATGACAATACAATAATCCTGTACCTTCTATACAGAGATAAAAGACACAGATCAGACATGTCAGTGAAAACATCTTGTATCTGGGCCGTCACACACGGTGATCACTTGCTTTAAAATAAACTTTTTATACTAAATGAACTCTACAGGGAAATCATCTCAGAATGTAAAACAGGAAAACATGCAAATATCAGTTGTATGGCTGGTAATGTTCAAGTACAAATGTATCATCATGATCTACAATAAAACAATTTTTGATTAAAACGATTTTACTTAAAAACTTGAAATGTTTACTTTAAAGTGTTACTTAACCCACAACAGTAAAATCAGTCTGCATATGCAGTAAAGCATGCTTGTTATACTCACTGTGACACCTAAGAAGTTAATCCCCTGTGTTGTGTAAAAAGGCTGTGTGATCCTGTCTTCTCTGATCCACCCCTCCTTCCACTGTCCCCTGATAATTTCCTGATAACATAGTCTATGGAGTCAGGCTGCACATGCTCAGTTTGGTGTGTATTGCTAGAGAAGCTTTTTTTTCTCTTGAGAGAATGCATGTGATTAGCACAGGGCCAATCGGCACTGTCCAGACAGAGGGTCAGAGGTCTTGCATTCTCATAGGACAGTCGGAAAACTCTTCTTACAAGTGTAGCGCTCACCCACAAAGGAGCCGCTGGTTATAGATTGGGATGGCGTGTTACCTCTGTGAGTGTCTAGGGTAGACGATGAGAGCCTCAGCAAATGGAATGTCCAAACAGCAGATGTCTTTTCTTGTGTTTTATTTTACCAAACACGGTAAACATTAAAACTTGAAGTAGATAGCAAAGAAGGTGAGGAGGAGAAATAGCAGATTCAGGCTTAAAGTTACGGAAGCAGTCCTGCTTCCAACGATACCTTATTTTCATCGCCACTCCAGCCGGAGTGGGTGTAGTGTACCTGGGCAGCCAGAGTATCACTCGGAACCTTGAGGGAAAAGATCTCTGCCACAGACCCTCCCTTGAGCTTAGATCATGGAGGCAATCCTCCTTGGTAGAATTTGCGCTTGAATTTTCCTCAGGTAGTTTTCAGTTAGGTCACCGACTGACAGGTGGCTGACGTCTAGGCCCTGTTGGATCACCAGCCTCTCTTGGTTCTCCTCAGGCGGACTCCCCACTGAACAGCTATCTCACTTGGGATCTTCTCCTCAGAATTTGGGGACCCAGTAGATCACTGGGACCCCGCCACAGCTTTAAATGTTCCGGGCCAACATGGTCCCGGAACCAGGAACACTGTGTGGCACGCGCACCCCGGCCTGGTAGGCCATCTCGCCGGGGAGCCGTGATGTGTGGTCACCCTGAAGGTGGGTGCCACACCCGGAACAAGAACCCCGCCTAATGGCGTCTGCTCCAGAATTACCATCCCCCAGCATGCCCCGCGAGGGAAAAAACCCTCCCCATTGGCTACTGGCAAGAGGCACCCTAGCCTGGACTCCACTGGTGCCACCTGTCGCTCCGGGGTGGTATAACACCCCAGCAACAACAGAATGGACCCACACTACAGCCCAGCTAAAGCAGAGGCCCAATTTAGCCAAATCAACTGGATGAGAGCCAACTAACTCTCTTATCCCCCTTTAAATTTAGAATAGCACCTGTACAGAAAGTACACAGGCGCTACACAAGCTTTAACCAGTGGTCAGCTAGACACAGATACAAGTCACAAACTGCTCTAACTGATGAGAAAAGGCATTTAGCAGTTTATAATTAGGCATGTGCATTTCGTTTCGTTCCGAATCGAAATTCGGACGAAATTTTCATTATTCGGACATTCGGATGCATACGAATTCCCGAATTGCAATATTAATGAATTTACCGAATCCGAACGAACGTTTTCGATTCCGAATCGAAAACCCGCGGACGAAATTCGATCGGAATTCGAATTTTTTTTTTTTTTTCGAATCCCGATCGAATTTCGTCCGCGGGTTTTCGATTTGGAATTCGAAAAAAAATATATTTTTTTTTTAATTCCGATCGAATTTCGTCCACGGGTTTTCGATTTGGAATTTGATTTTTTTTTTTTTTGAATTCCGATCGAATTTCGAAATTATAGAGACTATTTGTTGTCGAATCCAGTCGAAATACTTTCGAATTCGACCGGATTTTTCGAAATTCGGTGGAAAACAAAAGAGTTCCGAAAACGAATTTAACACATGTAAAGAACCTAACTTAACGAAATTAATTAAATAACGAATTAAAACGAAACGAAACAAAATTTTCCCTTTTGCACATGCCTATTTATAATTACTAAAATAATTGAATTTCCATGTTCTGTGCACTGTGAGAGACCAGATATAGTGAATGCAGTTTCTTGGTTTAGTAACACTTTAATGACTTGTACACACATAGCTTTTTCCCCCCTACAGACGGATGGTTTTCCTGGCAGGAAAACTGCCATGAGAGCTTTGGTCGGGAAACCTGCCGTGTGTATGCTCCACCGCACGCTTTCCCCATAGAAAAACTGCCGGCTTAAAAACCGCCGGGAATCCCAGCGGGAAAAAATAAAACATGTTCTCATTTTCCCCGGCGGTTTTCCTGTCGGGAGAACTGCTATGGAGCATACACACTGCCGGGATTCCCGGCCAAAAGCTGTCATGGCAGTTTTCCCGACGGGAAAACCGGTCGTGTGTACGAAACATAAGGGTCCTTTCACACGGGCGTTCCGTTTGTTTCATCAGTTCAGTCATGTTTTTCAAAGAACAATTGATTCAGTTTACATCAGTTTTTCATGAGTTTTACTTCAAGAGTAACTTCACTTTTGTTGAGAAAAAAACATTCCCCTCTGGGTGATCTATGTACATTGCAAGGAATATAACAACCTTTGTTGCAGATTTCAACCATTTGTTATTCTGAAGAAGTCCCTGTGTGTTTGTCTGTGCCTCTGTTCTCAGTGGGTCTAATTATCTGACAGGTGTGCTGCTGGAAAGCACTAATGAGGAAAGCTGCTGGGCCTGCATCCCTTTAGACGTATTCCTATTTAAATTATCTCCCAACAATGACATTTTTGTTGCAGGGGATGCCTGAAATCTGACTTGTATCTTAGGCATTTCTGGGGAAATTGGTGAAATTGGTGAGTCAATCACACAAGCAGGAAATTATGATTCTGGGGAGAGGTCCGTACTCTGTGTAAAGAACAACTCTATTTTTTCTTTAATTGCTATTTTTTGTCCCCACGAAAGTGGAATTACCCTTTCAGTATTTCATCAGTTTTTACATTTTTATTTTTTGTGCTATAAACAAAAATAGAGCGACAATTTTTAAAAAAATTCAATATTTTTAACTTTTTGCTATAATAAATATCCCCCCAAAAATATCTAAAAAAAAATTTCCTCAGTTTAGGCCGATACATATTCTTCTACCTATTTTTGGTAAAAAAAAATCGCAATAAGTGTTTATCGGTTGGTTTGAGCCAAATTTTCAGCGTTTACAAAATAGGGGATAGTTTTATTGCATTTTTATTATTTGTTTTTTTACTACTAATGGCGGCGATCAGCGATTTTTTTTGTGACTGCGACATTATGGCGGACACTTCGGACAATTTTGACACATTTTTGGGACCATTGTCATTTTCACAGCAAAAAATCCATTTAAAATGCATTGTTTACTGTGAAAATGACAGTTGCAGTTTGGGAGTTAACCACAAGGGGGCGCTGATGGGGTTATGTATGACCTCATCTGTGTTTCTAACTGTAGGGGGGTGTGGCTGTAGGTGTGACGTCATCGATTGTGATTCCCTATATAAGGGAACACACGATCGATGACGGCGCCACAGTGAAGAACGTGGAAGCTGTGTTTACACACAGCTCTCCCCGTTCTTCAGCTCCGGCGACCGATCGCAGGACTCCAGCGGCGATCGCAGAGCTTCGGACCGGGTCGCGCGCATGCGACCCCGCGGCTGGGCTTAAAGGGCAACGTACAGGTACGTTGATGTGCCCAGCCGTGCCATTCTTCCGACGTATATCGGCGTGAAGGGGTCCTTAAGTGGTTAACGGAGGAAGATGTCAGCAGATAATCATCCGCTGACATTCACTTGCCCATAGAAATACGTTGGTGTTCACTTTTCATCCATCAACATCCGTGTGAAAGGGCTCTAAAGCTCATCTCTGCCGCTGTGCTGCACACTTATCATTTATATTGTTAACAGCTGTCTCTGTCAACTACAGAACACCAACTCCTCTTTATGTTACTTGGAAGAGAAGAGGAGAAGGTGTTTTGTAGTCCTGTCCTCATGTGATGTCACTACTCCTCCATAGATACAGTATAACGAGTGAGCATTGTTACTCTAGAACAAGAAGTGTGCTATTGGCATGATTACCAGGTACAATTTTAGAAAAAGGACAAAAAACATATGAATGCCACCATCACATCTAAGGATTGGTAAACTGCAATCAATATATTACATTTTTGGTCTTGGGTTTAGATTTTTGCAGGGTTTACCTATCCTTTAAGTTTGATTAGAGGCACTGTAAGGTTCCCAACATATCTCTCATAAGTATTACTAGTGGGGAAATGCTACCCTACTGGGTATCTGCCCAGGTTCAGTGAATCTTGCTCAGAATTTTCCAAATCCTAACTTAGAGACATTGGGAGTTATTTACTAAAGGCAAATCCACTTTGCACTACAAGTGCTAACTACAAGTGCAAAGTGCACTTGAAATTGCACTAAAAGTGCACTTGGAAGTGAAGTTGCTGTAGATCTGAGGGGGACTTGCAAAGAAAATAAAAAACAGCATTTTAGCTTGCACATGATTGAATAATAAAATCAGCAGAGCCTCCCCTTCATTTCAGATGGGTTTTACTTAAAAATGGGTTTTACTTCCTCTTTGTTTACCTGCAAAGGTAAAGCATAATGGGCTCCTATGCATCGTGTAGTAGCCCATTATGTATCACTTACTGTACCTGAAACCGAAGTCTGCGATGTCACCGATGTCCCCTGTTCCACGAAGCGTCCATCTTCCTTCCGGGTATCGCGGCTCCGTAGACATCGGAGCCCGTCTCATTTGTAAATATCTCCTAAACCTTGGAGGTTTGGGAGATATTTTGAACACCTACAGGTAAGCCTTAATCTAGGCTTACCTGTAGGTAAAAGTGGTTGTAAAGGGTTTAAAACTACTTTAAGTGGTTAAGGGAAGGGGCTAAAAAACCTTTAAATAATATGCTGGTACAGTATGTGGTTTTTACAGAACAGTATGATTTTTAAAGACAGTCTCGGGTACAGTGTACCCTGTTATTTGGTTGTGGAATTGATTTTTTATTTACAATTAGCTTGGTCTGCATGAAGAAGCAGCACCCTAATCTGATTATTTTTTTTTAAGCTTTTTTTTCCAGGTAGATTTTTCATTAAATGCTAATAAACTCACTTTGACTAGCAGATATAAATTTTCCAGTAGTTTGCTGTGACTGTCTTCCTAAAGCCGAACTTTTCTGCTGCAGGCCAATTCCTATCAAACTCTTAAAAAGAATAAGGAGGATACAGCAGTGTAAAATTGGCCAGCACCAGGACATTTTTAATGAGCTAGAATTGGCTAAAGTGTACTATAGAAAAAGACAGGCAGGTGTTTTACTATGAGAACTTAGAGACCACGGATAACCAAGCAGTAGGGATGAGCTTAATGTTCGAGTCGAACATGAGTTTGACTCGAAAATTGTCTGTTCGCTCGTTCCGCGAACAATTTGGGTTTTTTCGTGGCAAATTTGAAAAGCTGCAGAACACGCTTTAAAAGTCTATGGGAGAAAGCTAAAGTGCTAATTTTAAAGGTCAATAAGCAAGTTATTGTCATAAAAAGTGTTTGGGGACCCGGGTCCTGCCCAGGGCACATGTATTGATGCAAAAAAAAGTTTTAAAAACAACCGGTTTTTCGGGAGCAGTGATTTTAATAATGCTTAAAGTGAAACAATAAAAATATTCCTTTCAATTTCATACCTGGGGGGGGGGTGTATAGTATGCCTGTAAAGTAGCGCATTTTTCCCGTGTTTAGAACTGTGCTAGCACAAAGTGTAATTTCTAAAGGAAAAAGAGTCATTTAAAACTACTCGCGGCTATTCATGAATTGTCAGGTCCTGGCAATACAAATCAAAGTCATTGATAAAAACGGCAGGGGTCCCCTCCACAGCCCATTATCAGGCCCTTTAGGTCTGGTATGAATATTAAGGCGAACCCTCAACCAAAAAAAAAAAGTGTGGGGGTCCCCCCAAATTCCATATCAGGCCCTTCAGGTCTGGTATGGATATTAAGGGGAACCCCGCACCAACTTTAAAAAAAATGGCGTGGGGTCCCCCCAAAAATCTATAGACCCTTCAGGTCTAGTATGGATTTTAAGGGGAACTCTGCACCAAATTTAAAAGAAAATAGCGTGGGCCCCCCCCCAAAAAAATCCATACCAGAACCTTATCCGAGCACGCAACCTGGCAGGCCGCACCAGACCACATGCCCTCAACATGGGAAGGATGTCCCCATGTTGATGGGGACAAGGGCCTCATCCCCACAACCCTTGCCTGGTGGTTGTGGGGGTCTGCGGCAGGGGGCTTATTGTAATCTGGAAGCCCCCTTTAACAATTTTTGGGGGGACCCCACACTATTTTATTTTTGGTGCAGGGTTCCCCTTAAAATCCATACCAGACCTGAAGGGCCTGATATGGAATTTGGGGGGGACCCCCACGCTTTTATTTTTGATTCGGGGTTTCCCTTAATATTCATACCAGACCCAAACGGCCTGGTAATAGACTGGGGGGGGGCCCTGCCATTTTTTTTAAAGACTTTGATCTGTATTGCCGGGACCCGACAATTCATGAATAGCCGTGAGTAGTTTTAAATTACTTTTTTTCCTTTAGAAATTACATTTTCTGCAGGCACAGTTTTAAAAACGGGAAACATGCACTACTTTACAGGCATACTATACACCCCCCCCAGGTACGAAATGTGAAGGAATATTTCACTTTTATTGTTTCACTTTAATATTTATTAAAATCACTGCTCCCGAAAAAAACTGCAGTTTTTAAAACTTGTTTTGTATTGATACATGTTCCCTGAGGCAGGACCCGGGTTCCCTTCTTATGACAATAACTTGCATATTAACCTTTAAAATGAGCACTTTAGGTTTTTTATGTTCGTGTCCCATAGAATTGAACGGTATTTGCGTGTTCGAACACATTTTTTGCCTGTTCGCATGTTCTGGTGTGTTCGGCAGCAGTTTTAAAAATTGGCCAGCATCAGGGCGATTTCAACTGTTTCAATACCAGGCCAATTTTTATGTTTCTCGCATACATGTAAAAATCTGCAATTTTTTTTAGAGAAAATTACTTAGAACCCCCAAACATTATATATATTTTTAAGCAGAGACCCTAAAGAATAAAATTGTGTGTTTTTTAATTTTTCATGTAATAAAGTATTTTCAAAGCCGTTTTTCAAATACAATTTTTTGTAAAAAATTCACTGAATCTTAGCGAACACAAAATAATACCAAATTGTTGGGTACAATATATTAGATGACGTTACACCAAGCAAATTTTGTACCTAACATGCCATGCTTTCAAATTAGGTATGCCATGTGAACAGCGCCAAAATCCTTGTCACTTTCAGTTTCTGATCTTAAAGAGAGAGAGATACAATGTCAGTCCCTCTCATTCCCTTTGTAATGCAGCCGATGCTGCCGGTCGGAGCAGTACCGGGCTCCCCAATCAGACAGGAGAGCCCAGGAAAGGCAGCAGCGGCAGGAGGAGTCAACCCCTTCTGCCACCTGTAGAAGTGATTGAGCAGCTCTAAAGTCAGGGCTGTCTTAATGAGAGGGCACACCTGGGCACTGCCTGGGCACTGCCCAGGGGCCCCCCCTGCACTTTCTCCAAAGCAGTTGGTCCTTGAGCCCACGCTGCCCCAAAATTGTGGGCCCCATGATGGCACTGAGAGTGAAAGATACACAGGGGAGGCAGTCTGCCGCCTACCTACTTAATGTCTGTTTACCTGCACTGTCATCATTGTAGGGGCCCCAGAGCATTACTTTGCCCAGGGGCCCATGATGCTATTAAGTCGGCCCTGTCTAAAGTCACTGTAGCTGCAGGCATCATACCAGTATAACCACTTAAATAATTTGATACGGCACCCCATAAACGTTTACTGTACAAACTAAGGTATGTTGGCATGGACCATAGGGTGAGTACATGAATTGAAAACTGGCAAAAGGGGCGAGTCCAAAGGGTGGTGATAAATGGGGAGTACTCAGAATGGTCAGGGGTGGGAAGTGGGGTCCCCTTGGGACCAATCCTAATTTATTTACAACCGATCTGGAGGATGGGATAAACAGCTCAATCTTAGTATTTGCGGGTGATACTGAGTTAAAGCGGTTGTAAACCGGCATGAAAAAAAAAATGTTTTCCTCCTGTAAGGGAAAAGTCATAATGAGCTAATATGCACTGAAATACTTACCTCGGAACGAGGTGCGTAGCACTAACCTGGTTCACGCCGAGCGAGATTTCATCTTGCCTCGGCGTGTCTTCCGGATATCGCCGCTCCAGCGCTGTGATTGGCTGGAGCGGCGATGACGTCACTCCCGCGCGGGCGCAGGCGCGCGGGAGATTTAAAACTCGGCAAGGTCCGATGGCTGCCGGTTCTTTCGCCGTAGATCCCCCCTGCGCATGCGCAGCGGCACATTGCGAGGGGAATATCTCCTAAACCGTGCAGGTTTAGGAGATATTCTCCTTACCTATAGGTAAGCCTTATTATAGGCTTACCTGTAGGTAAAAGTACAAAAAGTGGGTTTACAACCACTTTAAGCAGGGCAATAACTTCTCTACAGGATGTGGAAACCTTACAAGAAGACCTAAACAAAAACAAAAAAAAAATGTTATACTTTTCTTTCAAATCTCCAAAACACCACCACCTTTAAACAAAAATCACACTTTTTTTTTAAAAAGCACAAAAAAAATTCTATGCATGAACAGCAGATAAAAGTGACAGCTGACCCTTAATCAACCACAAACTAAAATGAAAGATAAAATAGCCCCCGATAATAAGAACAAAAAAGACAGCAAAGAGGTTGGCTGCCCAATCTTCTCCCCTGCAGTCTGTAAATGTTCCCTTTGCTTTCCTTAAAGAAGCATCTAAAAGAGACACTATGGATGCTCTGTACCTACCCTTGTTTATAGTGAGGGCAGTGTTAATTTCGTCAACTAAAATATTTCCGTTGACTAAATGAATACTATTTTAGTTGACTAAAATACGACTAAAACTAAAACAATTCAGATGACTAAAATACGACATTTTAGTCAAAAGACTATGACTAAAACTAAATTGAAATTTGACGGCAAAATTAACATTACACTACCGCATAAGAATATGGGGACATCTACTAAGCTGCTGATAGAAAAAAATTAAGAAAAAGACTTTTCTTTTTTTCTTAATATTTAATATTGGTAATATATTCAAATAATATGTGCAATGTCATTACAGCCAATAGAGTTTACAGTTTTATTTTCTTTTTTATTATTTTAAGTTATACTTCTGTTTGTCAAAAAGCAAAATTTTTGTTTGTTAATGAAACTTAGTTTTATTTATAAAGACGTTATATATATATATATATATATCACAACAGCTAAATCTGTGTCTGGTCTGTAGTGCATGTTCAAACCTTAAAGGGGTTGTAAAGGTAAAAGTTTTTATTGTTAAAGTTTGATCTCGCAGGAGGCCGTCGATACTGCCTGGAATTGGAGGGCCCCGGAACAGGGGAGAGCTGCCTTTTAAACGCAGGTCCCCGAAACTTCTTTTTGACCGGTAAAAGGGTACTTTTGCCACTCGATATAGTCTGAATATATTTATCTAGATCCTCTCCGAAGAGTCGACCTCCATGGAAGGGAAAACCTGCCAGAAGCTTTTTGCATGGGGGCTCAGCCGCCCAGTTCTTTAACCATAAGAGCCTTCTCATGTGTACTAAAAATAGTGACAAACGAGACGCCTGCTGAATGGAGTCCTTTATAGCATCCACCGCAAAGCACAGGGCTCTAGGAATATCCGATAACTCTTCTGCCTGTTGGGCAGGAATGTCTTTAAGCATCTGTTTTGTCTGGTCTGTTAACGCCTGACAAACCCCAATAGCAGTCACTGCTGGCTGTATTACTGCACCTGCCGTAGCAAAGGATGCCTTTAAAAGTGTCTCAAAACGCTTATCCACCGGTTCTTTAAACATCTGTATGTTTTCCACCGGGCAAGTTAAAGATTTGTTTACACAAGAGATGGCGGCATCCACAGCTGGGAGAGCCCACCTCTTGGAAAATTTTTCTTCCATAGGGTAGATGGTGGAAAATCTTTTAGGTGGTAAAAAGATCCTATCTGGTTGTATCCAATCCTGAAAAATCAGTTCCTCTAAAAGAGGATGGACCGGAAAAACAGCGCTGCTCAAAGGCGCTTTCAATGAACCTAAGGATGATACCGCCGAAGCCTGAGGCTCCGGTAAGGGCAACTTGAATGCCAAGCGGACCATGTCTGTTAATGACTGAATCCACAAGCTCTCTGCATGGGAGGTCGAGACTGGCTCCTCATAAGTAGACTCCTCATCCCCTGAACCCTCATGGTCCTGGGAATGATTTTCCTGAGCTTCTAATTCTCCGAGGGAGAGAACCTCAGCATCTGGGGGTACACCCCCCGGTGATGGAGACCTAGTCCACTTCTTGCCCGACATGGAATTGACTATCATAGTTGCCAATCTCTTCTCTAGTCCCCCCAAGGAAAGGGCTAGCATTTCCTCTGTGACAAACACAGGGTTGGGTGGATCTGAACTAGCCTCAACACCAGATCCCCCTAATGGCTCAACCAAGGCACCCACTACTGGAATAATTTGTGGGGAGAGTACAGGCATATCCCGACTCGAACCTTCAGAATCTGAGGGGGAACCCCTTTGTCCTCTGGCACCTCTTGCCATTTCCCCTGATCCTGATGCTTTGGAAGCCATGGTACAATACCGAGGCACCCCTACTTACAACAACTGACTGATGTAGGTAGGAGAAAAAACTATGCGGTTTTAAGGGGACAGTAGTAACAACTAATGCCCAAAAAACCCAATGGGGAGACCAATATGTGTTCCCTATTTTTTATTTTATTTTTTCAATTATGCATATATATATATTTTTTTTTTTTTTTAATTTTTTAATTTTTTGGGGATTTTTTGGATCCTGAGTCCCTTTTTCCCTTTTTCTACGGAATCACATTGTCTCCCCACAAGAGAAATTGCAAGAATCCACCTGCTGTAAGGAATGTTTAGGCTAGATTGAAAAGCTAGTTCTGTTTGTCAGAACTGCAATACTCCCTTGCGCCACCGGGTGCCACTGTGCATCAGGCTTGCACTGCTGCCACTCTATGTCCTCCTCTCCTGAGCTCAGAAATGAACTGAGCCAATACAGCACAGAGGAAGGGCCGCCCCTTCCTCTTATGAGATCCAACGTCCCGCCCCCCCCTCTAAAAACGGCGCGAATTTCGTCTTTTTTTTATATAAATCGCTTTGCACGCGCCCGCGCGCGTGCCCGTGTCACGGGGGGGCCATGAGTGGAAGCAGCATGCTGCAGGGACGCAGGAGAGAAGACAAGACACAGAGGAAACATCCGCACAGCACCCGGCCAGGTAAGAACCTTCAGGTAGGCGCAGACACCTCCTTAGTTCAGGGTAAAGAGTAGGCACACACTAATACCCCACCTAGCGCCCAGCCAGATAGAACCTGCAACACATAGACCAGGGAGATCACACATATGGGGAGTAAAAACACAGACCATCCTGTCTTACACAGACATAGTGGCCCCAGACTGCCAATGCAAGTGCATACTCAGGCAAACTCCCCCAAAAGATCCCCCCTGGAGAGCCTGCTGCCGAACCAAGTTCCGCAGACCCCCCCTTTCTTACCTGCTCCATGCCGCAGGACCTTGCACAGCAAGTGGTCCAATCTTCCCCCATCTCCGTGGGTGGCGTCTAGACCTTCAGGCCCTGGGGTCCTTTGAAGGAACCCACTGTCCTGGACCCATATAGCATCCTGGCAAACAGGGACTTTAGGCACCCCAAAGGGTTCTAAGTCCTGGGCCCAGGATCCAGCTCTCTGAAAGAGAAGCATTATGGGCAAAACCCCCTAGCTAGGGGCCCGGGTACTGTCCACTTTGGCTCTGAGGCCCCTTGGACAGATCCGGTTAGCCTGCCTTGATCCCAAGGATGTAGAGACAAGCTAGTCCATGACCAACACCTAAGACACTGGCGAAAAAACTGAGGTACTCCTCCTATGGGAGGGGGTTATATAGGGAGGGGCACTTCCTGTTTGATATTGCCAGTGTCCATCACCTGAAGGTACTCCATATAACCCACATAGTAATGAATATGCCGCTCTGTGTCCCGTGATGTACGAGAAAGAAAAGGCATTAAAATGTAACTAAACCCATTCGATTTAAAATGTACTGGTGATTTTAGTAGACTAAAATACGACTAAAACTAAAATTATTCGAATGACTAAGATATGACTAAAACTAAATTGGCATTTTAGTTTTTCCATCTGATATTCCGACTGTTTGTGGGCCCCATCTGACTTTTTTTCCGTCAGAGTTTAGAAATAGACATGTTTTATTTTTTTCGATGGAAATTCCGATTGTCTGTGTGGAACTCCGACGGCGAAAAAAACATGCATGCTCAGAATCAAGTTGACGCATGCTCGGAAGCATTGAACTAAAATTTTCTCGGCTCGTTGTACTGTTTTACATCACTGCGTTTTGGACAGTCGGAATTTGGTCTGACAGTGTGCGTGCAAGAGAGCTTGAATGGAATTCCAACAGAAATTTCCATCAGATTTTATCCCATCGGTAATTCCGATGGTGTGTACAGGGCATAAGACTAGAAATTTGATGTCAAAATTAACACTGAATGAGGGTTCTTCTATTCCCCTTACTGACCCTTTAAGCCTGCTAGCCATGCAGTGTGTTAGGGTTGGAAAAAGAAAATCGTGGGTGAATCTGCACAAAAATTCTCTGGGATTACAAATCTGGAACTTGCAGAATTCACCTTATACGCATGGTAGCAACAAAATTGAACCTCACCCCCCTAATGTGGAAGGGGGCTACCATGAGGATACCATTTCTACTTAAAAAAATAAAGGATGGGCCTATAGTGCAATGAGTTATTATCTTAAAAATAAAAAATAAATGGATTTTGAAGGGATGAATAAAAACCACATGATTTTTATTAAAAATAAGTGTCTTCCCTGTTAAGGAGTGATTGAAAGCTCTAATTTCAGTGACGGTGGCTCTGTAACAAAGGAAGGGAATCACAGCCTACAGTGTTAATGAGGAAGGAGGTTTTTGTACGGCTCTGTATCACTGTGTGAATGGGAAGCTGTAACCACTTTGACCACAGATATAAGTTGCTTCATCTTCTATCAGAGCTCCACTGATTGTAAGAGTGAAATCATTGTATGGAGATCCGGACCTACTGCCACTGAACCTCTCCGGGACTCCAGACTGACGATTGATTGCCTGATTGATAACAAGTGTCGGAGGCTGATCTCCTTTCTTCTGATACCAGTATAAGTAGCTGGTTGAGCCAGAAGTAAGAGTAGAACTTGGCTTGCAATGCATCACCACATTCTCTCCCGGAGACACAGAGATATATCCCGGAGTCTGATCCAGAACAATCTGTCCATAAGAGGCTTGGGAGACAGAGAAGGCATTGTATTTGTTAGAATTTGTTACATAGAAATGCAAATTAAATATCGCTACTACTAATAATAATAACAATGATATTAATAAAAAATAATAATAATAATCATACAAAATAAAATAATCCTGTACCATCTATACAGAGATAAAAGACACAGAGCAGACATGTCAGTGAAAACATCTTGTATCTGGGCCGTCACACACACTGATCACTGGCTTTAAAATAAACTTTTTATACTAAATGAACTCTACAGGGAAATCATCTCAGAATGTAAAACAGGAAAACATGCAAATATCAGTTACATGTCGGTTACCGTTCAAGAAGAAATAGATCATTACATTGTACACTTTGTGACAGTCATTTTTACCTTAACCACTTACTGGGCACTTAAACCCCCCTCCTGCCCAGACCAATTTTCAGCTTTCAGTGCCATAACGTCACTCCTGCGCATGCGTGCAGAAGCCGTCACACGCTACTGAAGAAACGGCATAGGTGCCCATTTTTTCAGAGTGCATGCACTAATGACATTATCGGTGCAGTGTACTGTAAATGTCTCCTAAACGGCGCACGTTTAGGAGATATTTACAGT
This sequence comes from Rana temporaria, assembly GCF_905171775.1. Lineage (NCBI taxonomy): Eukaryota > Metazoa > Chordata > Amphibia > Anura > Ranidae > Rana > Rana temporaria. The sequence goes on from NC_053489.1 coordinate 641,619,926, forward strand.
ACCTATAGGAAAGCCTTATTCTAGGCTTACCTATAGGTACAAAGTGTAAAACCTCTTTAAAGCGGGAGTTCACCCATTTGTGTTTTTTTTCCTCTTTTCCCCATAGCTGGATGCTCGTTTTGTCTAGGGGAATCGGCTATTTGTTTTAAAATATGAGCAGTACTTACCCGTTTTCGAGATGCATCCTCTCTGTCGCTTCCGGGTATGGGTCTTCGGGTGCGGGCGTTCCTTCTTGATTGACAGTCTTCCGAGAGGCTTCCGACGGTCGCATCCATCGCGTCACTAGTAGCCGAAAGAAGCCGAACGTCGGTGCGGCTCTATACTGCGCCTGCGCACCGACGTTCGGCTTCTTTCGGAAAATCGTGACGCGATGGATGCGACCGTCAGAAGCCTCTCGGAAGACTGTCAATCAAGAAGGAACGCCCAGTCCCGCAGCCCATACCCGGAAGCGACGGAGAGGATGCATCTCGTAAACGGGTAAGTACAGCTCATATTTTAAAACATCTAGCCGATTCCCCTTCACAAAACGAGCATTAATCTAAGGGGAAAATGTGTTCTCCATGGGTGAACCTCCGCTTTAAGTACTGCAGTCAATGCTGCTTTTTTTATTTTACAAAAATGTTTTTGTTTCAATATATTTATTGTTAAGAGGTTCATAAATGTGTTTGTAAATCGCCCACGCAGGGGCTAGAAAATGGGTAAACAATACCAAGGAACAATAATGATCATATTAATGAATATAGGGGATATTATGGTGTAATTTCCATTTAGTTTTTGTCGCTGTTTTGAGTGAGTGAATAACTTAAATAGCGCTACAAATGCGAACTGAATTGCCTCAAGGCGCTCGGAATCAATTTCCTTCTATTTAGCCTTCAGAAAAGATGGGTCTTGAGTTTTTCCCTAAAGGCCAGGTGATTCACTTCCGTTCGGATATCGGTTGGTAATGCGTTCCACAGTCGAGGTCCTTGGACTGCAAATCTTCGTTCTCCCTTTGTCTTGCAGCGGGCCTTGGGGATTTGTAGTAGATTTTGGTTAGTGGAACGAAGAACGCGATTGGGGTTGTGGTGTTTTATTTTCTCGCATATATATTGGGGGCGATTCCTTGTACACATTTGTGCCTCAGGCAGAGGGCCTTGAATGTGACTCGGTCGTTTACGGCCAGCCGTATTTTTCATCAAATAAAATGTTTTCATCAACGAAAATAACACTGGGGGGCAACCTCTTAATAATCTTGTGTTTTATAGCAAGGGGTACATTCTTACAGTACATTAAGTTCATAAAATAGACACAGTATCTGACAGAAGCAGCTGCATAGATACCTTTTAGTCCAGCAGTGGCAGGGAGGCACTAGCCAAGGGACACTGTAGGTACAGGTATGAAATTAGAGTTTAAGGAGAGTTTATTACATTTAAAGAACATTTCTGTAAAAGTACAGTTGTCCTTTAACCACTTAAGACCCGGACCTTTATGCAGGTAAAGGACCTGGCCAGTTTTTGCGATTCTGCACTGCGTCGCTTTAACTGACAATTGCGCGGTCGTGCAATGTGGCTCCCAAAACAAAATTGGCGTCCTTTTTTCCCCACAAATAGAGCTTTCTTTTGGTGGTATTTGATCACCTCTGCGGTTTTTATTTTTTGCGCTATAAACAAAAATAGCGACAATTTTGAAAAAAAATCAATAATTTTAACTTTTTGCTATAATAAATATCCCCAAAAAATATATAAAAATATTTGTTTTCCTCAGTTTAGGCCGATACGTATTCTTCTACCTATTTTTGGTAAAAAAAAACGTAATAAGCGTTTATCGATTGGTTTGCGCAAAATTTATAGCATTTACAAAATAGGAGATAGTTTTATTGCATTTTTATTAATATTTTTTTTTTACTACTAATGGCGGTGATCAGCGTTTTTTTTCGTAACCGCGACATTATGGCGGACACATCAGACAATTTTGACACATTTTTGGAACCATTGTCATTTTCACAGCAAAAAATGCTATAAAAATGCATTGTTTACTGTGAAAAATGACAATTGCAGTTTGGGAGTTAACTACTAGGGGGCGCTGAAGGGGTTAAGTGTGACCTCATATGTGTTTCTAACTGTAGGGGGCGGGGCTGGACGTGTGACATCATTGGTCGTGTTTCCCTATATCAGGGAAGACACAATCAATGACACTGCCACAACGAAGAACAGGGAAGGTGTGTTTACACACACCTCTCCCCGTTCTTCAGCTCCGGAGGACCGATCGCGGGATACCGGTGGCGATCGGGTCCGCGGGTCCCGTGGGCGCGGTCACGGAGCTTCGGACCGGGTCACGTGCACGCGCCGGCTTAAAGGGCCACGTACAGGTACGTGAACGTGCCCAGCCGTGCCATTCTGCCGACGTATATCGGCGTGAAGGGGTCCTTAAGTGGTTAAAGTTTTTGATATGTTTGCTAGAGAAATTTGACTTTATTATAAATGAGATAAGCCTGGTAGTTTAAGGAACATCAAACATATTGCATTCTGTGCATTTATGAAAAAAGTGCTGCACTAAAATCAAATACTCAGTATCTCACAAAAAGTAAGTACACCCCTCACATTTTTGTAAATATTTAATTATATCTTTTCATGTGACAACAGTGAAGAAATGACACTTTGCTACAATGTAAAGTAGTGAGTGTACAGCTTGTATAACAGTGTAAATTTGCTGTCCCCTCAAAATAACTCAACACACAGCCATTAATGTCTAAACCTCTGGGTCCAAAGTGTCAAAATTTTGTGTATCCACCATTATTTTCAAGGATCAAGGCGTGAACCTGACACTCCACAATTTCGAATAGGATAAAACTTTGTTAGCAAGTTTTACCCCAAATTACGAGATTGGTTGAAATCGGGACAGGCGTGGCCCTTGGTCAGAATTCTGCCAGAATGCCATAGCAGAGTGTCTTCCTTACATGTGTAGCAAAGTCTTTAGCCTCTTCCAATCTAATAAGGCCCTCCAAGGCCAAAGATAGCGGATATCCTTCAATATGTAGTGGGTTGTGAGGCATAGTGGGTGCAATGATGGTGAAAGTCATTGGGCGCCAGACACTTCTTGGATGTAAAAGAGGTTTTATTTCTTTTAACAGTTCTTTTTGTATTTTTGGGGGAAACAGGGTTAGGGTAACTTACATAGTTGTAAGTTACATTTTGGCAAACTCTGAGACTTTAATAGAAGGACAACAGTGCACAGAAACGCCCCAGCAAGGCGCCACATCTGCACTAAGAATGAGCCGAACACCCCCCTGTTCAGTTCGCATCAGAACTTGCGAACACACCAAATGTTCGTGTGAACTTTAGAACCCTGTTAAAGTCTATGGGACTCGAACATATGAAATCTAAAGTGTTAATTTTAAAGGCTAATATGCAAGTTATTGTCCTAAAAAGTGTTTGTGGACCTGGGTCCTGTCCCAGGAAACATGTATCAATGAAAAAAAAAGTTTTAAAAACGTTTTTTCAGGAGCAGTGAATTTAATAATGCTAAAAGTGAAAGGGGAACCCCGCCGTCAATTTAAAAAAAGTGACGTGGGGTTCCCCCCAAATATCCATACCAGACCCTTCAGGTCTGGGGTGGATTTTAAGGGGAACTCCACCCCAAATTTAAAAAAAAATGGCGTGGAGTTCCCCCAAAAATCCACACCAGACCCTTATTCGAGCATGTTAACCTGGCCGGCCGCAGAAAAGAGGGGGAGACAGAGTGCGGCCCTCCCCTCTCCTGAACTGCACCAGGCCACATGCCCTCAACATGGGGAGGATGTCCCCATGTTAATGGGGACAAGGGCCTCATCCCCACAACCCTTGCCCGGTGGTTGTGGGGGTCTGCGGGCGGGGGGCTTATCAGAATCTGGAAGACCCCTTTAACAAAGGGGACCCCCAGATCCTGGCCCCCCCCTATGTGAATTGGTAATGGGGTACACTGTACATCTACCATTTCACGAAGGAAGTGTAAATAGTTAAAAAAAACACACAGACACCGTAGAAAAAAATTCCTTTATTAATAAAATAAAAAAATACAGCGATGCGGCTCCCTGCTCCAACGTTGTCTTCTATCCAGCGACGGATGATCTCTCCAGCGACGAGTGATCAGCGGTCCGGTCCAGCGATGAGAAGATCCATCCATCCAGAGCGCAGCAGGCGAGCTCCTCTCTCCGCTGGACACAGCCCAGCGGAATGACGCACTGGAGCTTTGACATTTCTTATATAGGGGAAGTGGCCACCCGTCACGTGACCCCGCCCCCTCTGACGCACCCTTGTACGTCACTGGGAAAGACGGTCTTTCCCAGTGACGTAAGAGGGTGCGCCCGCAGACCCCCACAACCACCAGGCAAGGGTTGTGGGGATGAGGCCCTTGTCCCCATCAACATGGGGACATCCTCCCCATGTTGAGGGCATGTGGCCTGGTGCGGTTCAGGAGAGAGGGGGGCCTCACTCTGTCCCCCCTCTTTTCTGCGGCCGGCCTGGTTAACGTGCTCGGATAAGGGTCTGGTGTGGATTTTTGGGGGAACTCCACACCATTTTTTTTTTAAATTGACGGCGGGGGTCCCCTTAAAATCCATATCAGACCTGAAGTGCCTGTTAATGGAATTTGGGGGGACCCCCAGGCTTTTTTTTTTATTTTTTATGCATGAATCATCTCTGAATTGCCAGAGCCGGCAATTCATTAGAGCCGCAAAGCCAGTTTTAAATGCCTTTTTTTCTTTCAGAAATGACACTTTGTGCAGGGACAGTTCTATGTACGGGAAACATGCGCTTTTTCACATGCTGACTTTACACCCCCCCAAGGTACGAAATTTAAAGTAATATTACACTTTTATTGTTTCACTTTTAGCATTATTAAATTCACTGCTCCTGAAAAAACGGCCATTTTTAAAACTTTTTTTTGCATTGATACATGTTTCCTGGGACAGGACCCAGGTCCCCAAACACTTTTTAGGACAATAACTTGCATAGTAGCCTTTAAAATTAACACTTTAGATTTCTCCCATAGACTTTAACAGGGTGTTCCGCAGCTTTTCGAATTTGCCGCGAACACCCCTAATTGTTCGTTGTTCGCCGAACAGGCAATGTTCGAGTCGAACATGAGTTGGACTCGAACTCGAAGCTCATCCCTAATCTGCACATGCAGGAATGTTGCCTCCTATGGCAACAGTCTTTAACAGTTCCTAACAAAAACATAACAGTTCCTTCAGCTTCACAACAACGCTTTTTATCATTCTTCAACACTGAGCTCCCGGTCTCTCACTAGACCCACCGATTCAATGACTCTGAATCCCTTGAGCTTCTCCAATTTTTGTGCTGGTATCTCCCTCAAGCGTCACCCATGCTTCCCTTCTGTGTCCCTATCTTGGCACTCCAGATACTTCCCGAGCTTCACCCCTGCTGACTAGCTCGGTCCCTGGCTTGACACACAAGGCTGCACTGCAAGTGTCTCCTCCACTGGTTGGGTCCCTGACCTTTCTCACCTCCTGAAGTTTCCCAATTCTCTACTGTGCCCATTTGTGAGAATACTGCTCTGGTACTTGCTTCAGTTACTCACCTCCGACCCTGACAGCTTCTCCGGCCGGCAGAACCGCCACTTTTGGCTGTATTGCAAGCCGCAATTCCAGCCCTGCGCTGCCCTACTACTTCTGCATAGGCCCTCACACAGCCTGGCAGCCAGATGCCTCTGGGATAGGTCCAATCTCTGGCCTAGCAGCCCGGGGCATACAACACACTTCCTCCCAGACAGCTGTCCAGGTAGCACAGAACATAGATCACCTGACTCCACCCATATATATATAGGTGCTCCCAGCAGGCCAGAGGATACAAGAAAACCCCTGCCTATTGGCTGAGATAGCCCATATACCCATAACCTGACCGTGGGTTGCCCTTCTCATATCTAGTACCACCAAGTATCCGGGCTACCTAGTGGTAGAAGAGAAATGTGCAAAGGCCAAACTTAGGGAGAAATCAATAGATCTCTATCAATCAACCAGGATAACTACTAGACATGTGCACTGCCAAATAATTTGTTTTTTTCGTTTATGTTATTTTCTTTTTTTTATTTCTTTGTAAATTCGGGAAATTCGAAAAATTAGCTTTTTCCGTTTTTATTTCATTTGTTTCTTTTATTTTTTCGGATATTCGGAAATTTCAAAAAATTATTTTTGTTTTGTTTTATTCGTTTTTTTTGCTTAGATTCAGGAAATTCAAAAATTCAGAAATTCGAAAATTCGGAATTCCGAATTTTCCGAATCTCCAAAAAAAAAACGAATGAAACAAAAAAAAAAATTTTAGGAAATTCTTAAATGTACGAATTTTCGAAATTTCGAATTTTCCAATTTTCGAAATTTTGAATTTTCCAATTTTCGAAATTTCGAATTTTTCGAAAATTCGAAAATTGAAAAATTCGTAATTTCGAAAATTCGAAATTTGAAAAATTCGAAATTCGAAATTCGAAAATTCGAAATTTGAAAATTTGAAAATTTGAAAATTTGAAAATTTGAAAATTTGAAAATTCGAAAATTTAAAAATTTGAAAATTTAAAAATTCGAAAATTCTGAAATTGAAAAATTCGAAAATTGAAAAATTCGTAATTTCGAAAATTCTAAAATCTAAAATTCGAAAAATTTCGGAAGTACGAAAATTGAAAAATTCATAAATACAAAAATTCATAAATTCGTAAATTCGAATTTTCGTAAATACGGAAGTCCAAAAATTCGGAAATAAAAAATTCGGAAATACCAAAATTCGTAATTAACGAATTTCCAAATTTTCGTTAAAAAACTAAATAGAAACAAAACGAATTGCACGTGTCTAATAACTACTCAAGTAAATTTGTGAGGAGCTCCCTGCCTAAGCTATATGTCTTAGGGTGGGTTCACACCACGATTTTCTATACAGTTTTTGGATACGGTTTTTAAAAAAAAAATGTATGCAACCGTACAGAAAACCGTGGCCATAGACTTTACATTAAAAACCGTATTTGCCATAAATCATACGGTTGTATCCGGTTTTCAAACCATACGGTTTTTAACTTTTTTTTTCCTGGAAAAAAACGTGGTCTACCACGGTTTTTGGTCCGGTTCAAAAACCGTATTTCAACCGTATACGGTTATTTTAACATAGGACTGTATGAGAACTCTATGTTGTTGCAGTTCTGTCCGTTTTTTTCTATACGGTTTAACTGGACAAAAAGTGAATCAAAAGCACCAAGCCTAGGCTGAATGGCATTCACCGGGTGCACCCAAACCTACGTGAAAATCTCCTCCACATAAGCTCCCTCTGACGCTCCCGCAGCTGTACCAGCTTTAGGCGCAAAATGGGCACAATAGGCATGGTTAAATGACTGAAAATACACACCAAATCACTAGCTGTAAAAATAACCTGCGCTCTCTCTCTCTCCAACCTAGCAAGGCAAGGCTAGTTGGCAAACCCCTCCTACTTCCCTTGAAATTTCAATAGAACAACTGAAACTTTATTGAAAAAAATAAATAAAAATATTCCGTTTAAAAAACGGATATAACCGCACTACTTATTTGTAACCGTTTACGGTTTTAAACCGTATACGGTTGCTTTTTGAAGCATACGGTTGAGTACGGTTGGGTCCGTTTTTTAGAAAACTGTATAGAAAATCGTGGTGTGAACCTACCCTTACACTGAGGGTAGTAGGGAAGTCGACTCCTAACCAGTGGATTTTTTCCATGTCTTCTTCAGAACCTAAAAAATGTGGTTAATCATTCATTTCTGTTCACTTTTTTATTTATCATATCATTTATTTTCTTTGTTTAGGAGCCCCTGAACTTGAAATGCCCCAGGTACCCCAAGGTCTAAATCTGGCACTATCTGAAGGAGCCCAGACTGGATCAGCTTGGAACATCTGGAAAACCTTCAATGGCTTCCCACCTTTCTGGTGAAAAAAACTCTGTTGCTTATTTTTTTATATATATATAAATCTGTGGGTTCCTTGCCTGAAGCTGCATAGAGCATCTGGAGGACCTTTGAAGGGGTTTAACCATATAATATGTTACCCTAACATTAAGTAGGGGCACTTTCCCACCTTTCCAATAAGGAAACTATTATCATGTATTATAAAATAATTTACTCTCAGGTTTGTGTTGAATAGAGTGAGATGAAGAGTCCCGTGTGATGTCTAATCTAGTGAGATGAAAACAGAAAAAAGGAAGGAGGTTTTTGTACAGCTCTGTATCACTGTGTGATGGGGAAGCCATAATCACTGGAGCAGTAATAATCTCCTGCATCATCTTCCTCCACCCCATCAATCGTCAGAGAGAAATCATTCCCTGATCCAGTCGCACTGAACCTGGCTGGTGTCCCAGAGTGCAGAGTGGTGGCAAAATATATGAGAAGGTGTGGAAGATTTCCTTCTTTAAGCTTATACCAGTTGACTTCATATTTGGAAATAGAAGAAATATAGGTGCTGGAACTGGAAGTACACAAGATAATGGCCTTTTCTCCAGGAAACACCGAGATATGACTTGGTTTCTGTGTCATCACAATCTCACCACTTGAAGCTTAACAACAACAAAAAAAACACTGAAAATAAAAAATGTAGCGCCAACCTATGTGAAAGAGCAATCCACAAAGTGGCCCCAGTTGGACAAACGCCCTTTAGGGAGATATGTCCAAGGACTTCACTGGGCGCACAGTGGAAAAGAGATCATATATACCACGAACAATGAATATCGTTCAAGGCTAATATGAATAAGTGAAAAATCAAAAAGTGAAAACAAAAACAACTAACAAGTCCTGTTAAATCTGTGTGGCCACAGATAATGAATTAGCACACAAGTGAATTAGTCCCATGTGTATGTGTAAGGGTGGTTCCTTATGGTACATTCATAGCTCGTGACTGTGTTCAAATATTCCCCTCAGTTGAAAACAGCAAATCTTCACACGGAGAAATAAAACCTCTTCTCATGGACATTCCCTGTTAAGTTAAAGGATAAATACTCTTACCGGCTCCCGTTGACCCACATCTCACCATACGGTGGGTAGGTCTCCAAGGCTTATGTGGGCTCAGATACCCTCCAACCGCACCGATGAAGGAAAGAATCCTGATTCAGATGTTCCGGAAGGAGCTGGAAGCACTGGCCTCAGGAGCGTCCGTGAGATGGTGTGGAGTGAACACTCCAAATTTCAGAGGGAAAAAAGGGAGAAAGAACACCTCCTCATAGTGTAGAAAAATTTAATAAAATCTCTCAAAAATCATAAAAATATTTCACAGCAGGGAGAGAATCCAAAGCAGTATAAATGTATAAAATCCCAAATGATAAAAAGTTCCACGCTGGGATCACCACAGCAGATCAAATCACCACAGCAAATCAAGAGAATCAGAGATCAATAGCGCAGTGGAAATGATTAGAGTCCAGTGTACCCGACCGGTTTCGTCATCACAGACTTCTACTGGGGCATGGAACTGGACTCACTCACTTCCCTGCGCCTATAAATAACCCCCATAATTGCCTACCTGTCATCCGTGCATGCCACGCCATTCCCATCCGGCGTGCGTTCCACAGCCTGTGATTTCCCCTTCCTGCGTTGCACGCAGCGGAAGTGTGACGCTATGGTCAGACGAATCATAAGGGGTAATCCTACGGACCTCCCCTCCTCCTGTCTCACATGTCTCCCTCTGTCCAATGTGAGGGAGGGTGAGTGGATGGCCCCGCCTAGCACCCGCCGTCCAATCGGAGTTCAGGGCTCAGCACCAATGCTGTCCATCACCGAACTCGTCATCACAGGGGGGCGGCGATGACGGAAATGTCGGAAAAAAAAACACTATTTAGTAAAATAAAGAAAAAAATAAAGAAAAAAGCTTTTCATTGTAATTTTGTAAAAGTGTTCATATCACCATACCTTGGATATAAAGGTAGAGAACACAGAACAGGTATGTCAGAGGATCCATTCTGAAACTGGGAAACACAGATTGCTGACTTTCAAATCAAATCTTTATATTATGGAACATTTGGGGGCAAAAACCTCAGAGATTATGTAAAACAAGAAGTATGCAAATTTATTTGCTTCCACTTGATGTAATCCACGGATAAAATCTATAAATGTAATCACGGGGGTCTCATGCACAGTAATGGGAAGAACTGTTTTAGTGTTTATGCCTACATGTGTGCCATCCTTAATTCTGTTTTCACTCTTAGGGCTAATTCACATGGGCGCTCAGCCCCATGCAGTGTAAGATGACCAGATTTTCAAAATGAAACACACCCACAAAACCATGTCACCATTTGTTAAACTGAACAAAAAATGGGCAGAAGGGAATTCTTGCACTGAACGAAGCGTGCCCAAAGAATTGGGTGTGGCAATTTGCGGTAACAGTGGGTGGGCCTTAAAAGGGTATGGTTTAATACACGGAACCTATGCTGCTATTGGTCAAGAGATTGAAAATCATAATGTGCAGGTGTCAGAATTAGGCAGTGCCGGCCCAAGACATTGTGCTGCCTGGGACCAAGAATGAAATGCTGCCCCCCCCCCCCCCCAGAAAAAAAATCACGCCAAACAAAAGGCCCCCACATTCATTATTTTATATCATGATAACTAAAGGGGACCCGTCATGGCTCTATACATGTATAAAGGAGTATAAAGAGGACCTGTCATTACTCTTTACATGTAAAGGAATATCAAGAGGACCTGTCATGGCTCTATAAATGTATATAGGACTATAAAGAGTACTTGACATGGCTCTATACATGTATAAAGGAGTATAACGAGGGCCTGTCGTGGCTCTATAGATGTATAAAGAGGACCTGTCATGGCTCTATACTTGTATATAGAGGACCTGTCAAGACTCTTTACATGTAAAGGAATATAAAGAGGACCTGCCATGGCTCTATAAATGTATATAGGAGTATAAAGAGGACCTCTCATGGCTCTATACATGTATAAAGGAGTATAACGAGGGCCTGTCATGGCTCTATAGATGAATAAAGAGGGCCTGTCATGGCTCTATACATGCATATAGGCGTATAAAAGGACCTGCCATCGCTCTATACATGTATCATGGAGTATAAAGGGACCTGTGAATTACCGGCGGCCACAATGTATTTTGCGCAAACTAATCAATGTACGCTAATTGTGTTTTTTTTTTTTTTTCGGTACCAAAAATATGTAGAAGAATACATATTGGCCTAAACTGAAGAAAATAGTTTATTTTCTAAATTTTGGGGATATTTATTATAGCAAAAAGTAAAAAAATATATATATTTATAGCACAAAAAATATGCTGCCCCCCTAAAAGTGCTGCCTGGTACCCATGGTACCACCCGGTCCCATCATAGGGCCGGCCCTGGAATTAGGTAACATACACCAGTGTTTCTCAACTTTTTTTGAAGCAAGTTACCCTTTACAATTCTGCATAATCTCGAGGCACCCCATTCTAAAAAGAAAAGAAATGTAATTAATAGTTTTACATTATGCAGCAACATCCATATGTGTAGGACACCCAACATTAGCAGTGATTTATTCTTCCAAAGCAAACACCTTTGCACACTGGTACTAACTAGTATTCCAATGTTTCTCTTCTCCCTCTGTTTCTCTCTCTCACTCAGCTAATGTGACCCCAGTGCTGATGGAGAGCGGCAGAGGATGGGCAAATAAGGGTGCTGTGCAGGTGCCCGACGTCCTCCTTATGAACCGATGAGGTCATTGGTTGTTAGGACACTGGCGGCTAGTAGGTTGTAATGTTGCACAATGAAAACCGGTGGCTTTAGCATGTAATTGATAGGCAGGCTTGATCCACCTGATGGCTTGTATTCAATTTTTGGCCAGTTTCTAGGCATTTTGCCAAGGCACCCCCGAGGCACCCTGGTTTAAAATGTCTGACATACAGAATTCAGGGGTCAGGATTGAGATCAAACTTAAAGGAGTTGTAAAGGAAAACATTTTTTCACCTTAATGCAATCTATGCATTAAGGTGAAAAAACATCTGGTGTTGCCGCCCCCCCCCCCCCGTTATACTTACCTGACCCCTCGAAAGTCCTGAGCGATATCCTCTTCGCCGTTCAGACTGGCCGCTGATTGGCTAGTGCGGATGGATTGAGAGCATTGCAGCCATTGGCAGGCGCTGCTGTCAATCACATCCAGTGACGCGGCGCGCTGAGGGGAGCGGCCGAGTGATACAGTGAGCGGCTATGGCCGCTCGCTGTATCACGGGAGCGCGCCCGCAATTAGTAACCACCATTCGAGCTCTCGCATGACTGTGGTGACTAATTGCAGGGAGGACCGAGATAGCTCCTGAGGGACCCCAGAAGACGAGGATCGTGGGCACTCTGTGAAAAACGAACTGCACAGTGGAGGTAAGTATGACGTGTTTGTTATTTAAAAAAAAAAAAATCCTTTACAAACCCTTTACCACTACCCAATGGCCCCAGGGAAATACATGTGGGAATGCCTATTACCTGGGGGAGGGGAGGGGGGGGGTTAAGCCTTGAGCACCCAAAGAAAACTCCTATGTAGTGTGTGTAGCATGTAACTGTGAATTATGGTTTTGGCAAATTTTCGCAATGAAAAGGGCTTACAACTTGAACCTGCTCACTGTGTACATGGTGACCTATGGCACAGCCCTTGTATCCAACAAATATGCTTTAAATACTGTGCCATAAGCTAAGCAAGATTCTAACAGACATGACTATTCATTTAAAAACAATGAAACTCCTCCATTTCATATGTTTTCCTGCATACAGTCTACCTTGCAGAAGAACTTCATTAACATTGTCAGCTATTACTTAGAAATTAGCAATTGCTGTATAATTTATCATAAAAAGTGCAAGGGTCAGGAGTATGTTGTATACAGCCCAATGTACACACACTCACATACACACACACACACACACACACACACACACATATTGTGACAGTGCACACACAAACTCCGCTAGGGCAAGAGAAACATCAAGAGTGTAAAGATAGCAGTAAAAATGTGCTATACACTGGGATAGATAGCTGCCCTAGGATGTGAAGGTGGAGAACTGTATTTGTTGGTGGTTTGGCAGGCAGTAATGTGGAACACTGGAGAGATTACAAATAGTTTGACAGGGTGCAAAGTACTTTAAAGGGCTAAATATTTCTGTCCACCCCCTGTATTTGTTATATTTCCTGGAGAACTGGCTTCTCTGTGCACCTAGGTAGCTGGAAAATTAGTGGTTGGTGGGCTTGCAGACACTCTGAGGTCTATGGGATGCCTAAAGAGATCTAACCTAGTTTGGAAGTTTGTAAATTGGGGAGAATTGTGCAGTGACGTCATCATCTAGTGCTGATGTGAATATTTCCTAGGCTTACCTGTAGGTACAGGTATAAAATGAGAGTTTAAGGAGAGTTTATTACATTTAAAGTACATTTCTCTAAAAGTACAGTTGTTCTTTAAAGTTTTTGATATGTTTGCTAGAGAAATTTGACTTTATTATAAATGAGCTAAGCCTGGCATCTACTGGTAGTTTGAGGAACATCAAACATATTGCATTCTGTGCATTTATGAAAAAAGTGCTGCACTAAAATCAAATACTCAGTATCTCACAAAAGTGAGTACACCCCTCACATTTTTGTAAATATTTAATTATACCTTTTCATGTGACAACACTGAAGAAATTACAATTTTCTACAATGTATTGTAAAGTAATGAGTGTACAGCTTGTATAAAAGTGTAAATCTCCTGTCCCCTCAAAATAACTCAACACACAGCCATTAATGTCTAAAACTCTGGGCCCAAAGTGTCAACATTTTGTGTATCCACCATAAATTTAATTTATATAAGGTGTGAATCTGACACTCCACAATTTCGAATAGGATAAAACTTTATTAGCAAGTTTTACCCAAAATTACGAGATTAGTTGAAATCGGGACAGGAGTGGTCATTGGTCAGAATTCTGCCAGAATGCCATAGCAGAGTGTCTTCCTTACATGTGTAGCAAAGTCTTTAGCCTCTCTCAATCTAATGAGGACCTCCAAGGCCAAAGATAGCGGATATCCTTCAACATGTAGTCGGTTGTGAGGCATAGCGGGTGCAATGATGGTGAAAGTCATTGGGCGTCAGACACTTCTTGGATTTAAAAGAGGTTTTATTTATTTTAACAGTTTAACATGCTCGGAAACAATTTGATGCATGCTCGGAAGCATTGAACTTAATTTTTCTAGGCTTGTCATAGTGTTGTACGTCACCGCATTTTTGGCGGTTGGAATTTGGTGTGTCCGTGTGTCAAGACAGCTTGAGTGGAATTCCGTCGGACAAACCCGTCGCAGTTTATTCCAACGCAAAAATGGTCGTGTGTATGAGGCATTAGAAGGAAATTTCCACTACTGTGGTAGGTTTTCTATTACTTCCTGTTTTGTATCTGGAATACAAACAGGAAAATCTCCTAGACGGTTCACCAACAGCAAAACTCTAAGGCCTAGTACACACGAGAGGATCGATCCGCGGAAACGGTCCGGGGGACCGTTTCCGCGGATAAATCCTCTGGCGAATTTTGATCTCATGGTTGTACTAACCATGAGATCAAAATCCCCGCGGAATTCCCTCCACGGTGACGTGTCGCCCGGTCGCATGCGAGGGATGCAATCGGACGGATTGATCCGCTGAGTCTGTACAGACCAGCGGATCAATCCGCTGGACTGGATTCCAGCGGATAGATTTCTTAGCATGCTAAGAAATCTTGATCCGCTAGAAATCCATCCCCGGGGGAAAAAATCTGCTGAAAAATATCCGCTGGATCGTACACACCAGGGGATCTATCCGCTGAAACCGGTCCACGGATCAATTTCAGCGGATCGATCCTCTCGTGTGTACGGGGCCTTAGACTTCAATAGGAGGACAACTTGCAGGGAAAGACCCCAGCAAGGCGCCACATCTGCACATGCAGGAATGTTGTCTCCTATGGCAACAGTCTTTAACAGTTCCTAACAAAAACATAACAGTTCCTTCAGCTGCACAACAACGCTTTTTATCGTTCTTCACCACTGAGCTCCCGGTCTCTCACTAGACCCACTGATTCACTGACTCTGAATCCCTTGAGCTTCTCCAATATTTGCGCTGGTATCTCCCTCAAGCGTCACCCATGCTTCCCTTCTGTGTCCCTATCTTGGCACTCCAGATACTTCCCGAGCTTCACCCCTGCTGACTGGCTCGGTCCCTGGCTTGACACACAAGGCTGCACTGCAAGTGTCTCCTCCCTGACCTTCCTCACCTCCTGAAGTTTCCCGATTCTCTACTGTGCCTATTCGTGAGAATACTGCTACGGTACTTGCTTCAGTTACTCACTGTGGTCCCTGGTAAAGGTGATTGGTCCCTTAGTAGCGACAGCTCCCTTTCTACCTCCGACCCTGACAGTTTCTCCGGCTGTCAGAACCGCCACTTTTGGTTGGATTGCAAGCCGCAATCCCAGCCCTGCGCTGCTCTCCTACTTCTGGATAGGTCCTCACACAGCCTGGCAGCCAGATGCCCCTGGTATATGTCCAATCTCTTGCCTAGCAGCCCGGGGCATACAACACACTTCCTCCCAGACAGCTGTCCAGGTAGCACAGAACATAGATCACCTGACTCCACCCATATATATAGGTGCTTCCGGCAGGCCAGGGGATTTAAAAAAACACCTGCTTAGTGTTTTACGTCACCGCGTTTGGACACGGTCGGATTTTTGACTGATGGTGTGTAGGCAAGACTGATGAAAGTCAGCTTCATCTGATAACCTGACGAAAAAATCCATCGGATTAGATTCCATCAGATATCCGATCGTGTGTACAGGGTTTATATCAGGGATATGCAGTATATAGGAAGCTATGCTGCATGGGACTTGTAGTTCTGTATCAGCTGGAGGTCCGCTAATTTCATATCCCTGCTGTATATTGTACCATACAGCTGATATTTAGCATGTTCAGGACATTTCCAAACTGATATTACATAATCTGCTTGTATTGTGTAGCAACTCTTAATGTTTCATGAACAATGGTCAAGTGATATTAAAGCCTTGGTTTAATTTTTTTTTACATAACAAACATGTTATACTTACCTGCTCTGTGGAGTGGTTTTGCACACACCAGCCCAGATCCTCCTCTTCGCAGGCCCCACGTTGGCGCTCCTGGCTCCTCCATCCTACCAGGTGCCCCCATAGTAAGCAGCTTGCTTTGAGGTCACGCAAGCAGGCACACTCCTGAGCCAGAGTTCTGTGTGTCCACGGAGTCATGGCTCAGCCTTGCTCCCTTGTCTCCTGATTGGCTCGATGTGATTGACAGCAGCGGGAGCCAAAAGCCAATCAGGAGTGTGAGTCTCCGGAGAGGCAAGGCTCTCATGGATATCACAGGACTGAGAGGATGCTCAGGTAAGTATTAGAGGGGCTGCTGCCCATAGAAGTTTTTTTTTTTACCTTCATGCATAGAATGCAAGAAGGTTAAAAATTCTTGTGCCTTTACAACCACATTCACTTCTTCAGGAGAGTACCATTATGTGGTAGGTATATAGACAGCCAACTCTAATGTTTAAAATGAAATGTGTGTTGTTCCATAAATGCCAATCCCAGATGATCCCCCCAGAGTCCACAAGGGATTATAAGGGATATAAGGGATATCTCTCAAACCCCCCCCCCCCCCCCACCACTGCACAATATCTCTAATCTTTATCCATTTATAACGTCCCACCTTCGTCCACCTCTAATTTCTTAGTGTATTATAGTTGTTTTAATTACATATCATACACCCCCAGTCTGTACCTGGACATAGAAGATCAGTGGTTTATATGTAGGTCTACATCTCTCTTAGTTCCCCTATGAAGGGTGGGATTGATCATTTATGATGATATTGCATTGATATCATGTTAATTACTCCCAGGTCAATGATCAAATCACTGTTTATAAATCTTCTATAAAAGTTTTTTTTTAAGTCCTTATGACATAATATGTTGGTAGGAGCTGGAGAGAGCTGTCCTCATACCACCTAGAGTGGAGGATAATTGATACAATATATCTAACTGCTAATAAATCCCAACACATTGTTAACCACTTCCATACCGGGCACTTACGCACCTTCCTGCCCAGGCCAATTTTCAGCTTTCAGCGCTGTCGCAATTTGAATGACAATTGCGCCGTCATGCTACACTGTACCCATATTAAATTGTTAGAGCTTTCTTTTGGTGGTATTTGATCACCTCTGCGATTTTTATTTTTTGCGCAACAACTCAAAAAAGACAGTTTAAAAAAAAAAAAAAAAAAGTTTTTATTTTTTTCTGTCATTTTTTTGGTAAATAAGTATGTTTTCTACTTCAATTACGGGCAATGATATGGCGGCACTGATGGGCACCAATGAGGTGGCACTGATGGGCACCGATGAGGTGGCACTGATGGGCACTCAAAGGCGCCACTGATGGGCACCCATAGGCAGGGCAGCCATCAGGAATAATGGGGCCCCTTACACAGCTTCAGGCCGCCTGAAATTGAGAAGCGGGGGGGGGGGGGGCTGCTGCGAATTGAGAAGGGGGGTAGCCATCCGGGGCCCTGGGGACCTCTGGGCCCTTTAATAAAAATAAATAAATATATATATACAAATTTTTTTTATTTTTTTGGGGGGTTGCCATCCGGGACCTCTGGGCCCTTTAATAATAATAATAAAAAAAAGAAACCTCTGGGCCCTTTAATAATAATAAAAAAAAATATATATATATATATATATATATATATATATATATATATATATATATATATATATATATATATAAAAATAAACATTTATAAAAAATAAAAAAAAGGGGACCTCTGGGCCCTTTAATAAAAACATAAAAAATAAATATGTATAAACAAAAATGAAAAAAAAAAACATTTATAACAAATAAAAAAAGGGGGTTTGCCACATGGGGCCCTGGGGACCTCTGAGCCCTTTAATAAAAAAAATATATATATATAAAAAAATAAAAAAAAAATAATATAAAACAATTATTTTTTTTTATAAAAAAGGGGGGTTGCCATCCGGGGCCCTGGGGACCTCTGGGCCCTTTAATAATAATAATAATAATAATAATAATAATAATAATATATATAAATAAAATATACAAAAAATATATATTTTTTATAAAAAAAAGGTGGGGTTGTCATCCGGGGCCCTGGGGATCTCCGGGCCCCCCGTACCCCTAAAAAAAAATGGCCCTTTAATAAAAAATAAAATGAAAATATATTAGAAAAAAAAATATTTGTTTTTATAAAAAATAAATTAAAAAAAGGGGGGGTTTCCACCTGGGGCACTGGGGGCCTTCGGGCCCCTGGGGACCTCCAGGGCCCTGGGGACCTCCGGACCTCTAAAAAAAAAATGTGGCCCTTTAATAAAAAATAAAATAAAAATATATAAAAAAAATATATATATTTTTTTAAATAAAAAAAAAATAAAAAAAGGGGAGTTGCCATATGGGGCCCTATGGGCCTCCGGGCCCCTTACAGGTGTACTGCCTGTACCCCCCTGATGGCGGCCCTGCTCATAGGCGGCACTTATGGGTGGCACTGATAAGTACTTATGGGTGGCACAGATGGGCACTGATAGGTGGACACTGGGCATAGATGGGCACTGAGGTGGCACTGATGGACACTGAGGGGTGGCACTGATGGACACTGAGGGGTGGCACCGATGGCATTACTGGGCATCACTTTAGTCAGTGCCCATGTTGCCAGTCAGTGCCCATGTTGCCAGTCAGTGCCCATTTGTGAGGCATTGACCGGGCGGGAAGTGGTTAAAAAATACACATTTCCATTTCAATTTGTAGCCATAAATAAACCCAACAAATACAATGTATCATATAAAAATACTTTGCTGCATCAAAGCAGTTTAATGCTGTTTGTAGTCAGGACTTTCTTTAAAGAGGAAGTAAACACTGATGGGTTTTACTTCCTCTTTAGTTCGCTGCACAGCCTGTAAATGAAAAGCATAATGGGCTAGTATGCATCGCATACTAGCCCATTATGTGCCACTTACCTGCAAAAGAATCCAGCGATGTCCCCACAGTAGACAGCGTCCATCTTCTGTGTCCTCTTCCTTGCGGGCCGTTGATCCGGCTCTGTGATTCGCCGGAGCTGCGTGATGTCACTCCCGCGCATTAGCACGGGAGCCGCAATTCGCCCGTGTTCACCCGAACACCCGAAAAATAGGGTTTTCCTCCGTCTGCAGAATCTGAGGATTACGGACCCAGATGAGATCGGATGTCAGCGGATATTCATCCGCTGATACCACAATCTCATAGGGATCAATGTATGTCCCTTTTTCATCCGTAAACGGATGGATGAAAAAGCGGACATACGATCCGCAGGTGTGAAAGATCCCTAAGGAAAATGTCCCCAGTGGGACCATCACTGACTGCTCAAGGGCACCACGGCCCCAGTCATTCTTATGGATAGGTTGTACTCATTATACTGCGGCAGGTTGGCACGTTCCCACGAGCCGTCGTGGCTGTATGTCGGGCCTTTAAGCAGGGATAGCAAGATAGCTGCACTGTGGGGGAACCGATAAGCGTGGCCGGCGATCGCGATGACCGCCGGCTGCGCACATTCACAGGTACGAGAGCCAGAACAGGGACACGTGTGTGTAAACACACAAATCCTTGTTCTGTGAGGAGAGACAGATCGTGTGTTCCTACTGGCTAGCTAACAATCTACTCCTCTAGTCTGTCCCATCCCCCCTACAGTTAAGCCTCGTACACATCTTATTTTCCGACGGCAATTGTGTGATGACAAGCTGTTGTCCGGAAAATCCGACCGTTTGCACGCTCCATCGGATAATTGTTGTCGGATTTTCCGCCAACAAATGTTGAATAGCGTGCTTGAAAACTGTTCGCCAATAAATGTATGTTGTCAGAATATCCGATCATGTGTACACAAGTCCGTTGGGCAAAACTCCAAAGTACAAAGTGGCTCCTTGCTGAGATCTGGTGTGGAATTTCTGATCAGAAGTGGGATTTTTGAATACAAGTGGAAGAGTTAAAAACCAGGAGTTTAAAACAAGAGTTAAGACAGGAGTCTTCTAAAACTGTAAGTATTATCTTAATCTTCATACAAGTAATTATATTGTAACTGGGAAATGAGTGCTAGCAGGGTTGAAGGTTTTGCTCAGTGCACAGCGTGTCACATGTATGCAAAATTGGTGCAAAATCTCCAAGATGGATACCGCTGTGACAGATGTGAGCAGGTTGCCCTTCTGGAAGCTCGTATTAGAGATCTGGAGGAGCAAGTTGCAACACTGGGTAGAAATGACAACCTTGAAAGGGGTCCTCTGCTCGCTGAGCAAGTGGTCAGTAAGGTTGATGTGGAGGGTGGAGGGGCAAGTCAGGATTATCAGATAGGGAGATGGGTTAATGCAGTTAGAGGGAGTGGAAGGGGCGTGAAGAAAGGGAAGGCCAGTCCTGTATTTGTGCATCAAAACAAATTTGCCAAGTTGGGTGATGATGTGGAGGTGGCAAACACAGAGGTGGCAGCCATAGATGTTACTGCTACCCCTAACAGCCGGGAGAGAAACCCATCTAGTAGAGGTGGGGAGGGGAGTGCAGGTAGGCCTAGACAGTTGGTGGTAATAGGGGATTCTATAATCAGAAGGACTGATAGAATAATTTGTCGCCAGGATCGCTTCAACCGAATGGTTTGCTGTCTCCCTGGTGCCAGGGTTCGGCATGTGGTGGACCGGGTGGATAAATTACTGGGAGGGGCTGGGCATGACCCAGCTGTCTTGGTCCACGTTGGAACCAATGACAGTATACATGGAAGGTGGAGGCTCCTTAAGAATCAATTTAAAGAACTAGGCTGCAAGATGAAGGGAAGGACCTCCAAGGTGATATTCTCTGAAATATTGCCTGTGCCATGCGCAAAACAGGAAAGGCAGGGGGAGATTAGAGAGCTGAATGCATGGCTAAAGACCTGGTGTAGGAAGGAGGGATTTGGGTTTCTAGAGCACTGGGCTGACTTTTCATTGGGGTGCAACCTATATGCTAAAGACGGTTTGCACTTGAATGGAAGGGGGTCTGCTGTGCTGGGGGAGAGGTTTATGGGAATGCTGGAGGAGTATTTAAACTAGGATTGAGGGGGAGGGTGAATTAGAATTACATCGAGCAGACAGGTCAGTTAGTGGTCAGACATTAATGGAGAGTGGAATGGGGATAGATGGGGGAAGGGTTATGGCAGGTGACAAGAAAGTTCCCGTGTTGCAAACAGCCATTGGAAATAATAGTGCCATTTGTACTACTATAAATTATATGAAAAACAACAGAGAAAAATGTAACAATACATTTAAGTGTTTGTTCACCAATGCCAGAAGTCTGCCAAGCAAAACAGGTGAGCTGGAAGCTCTGGTGCATGAGGAGAGCTATGATGTAATCGGTATTGCTGAAACTTGGCTTCAATCCTCACATGACTGGGCTATTAATATTCCTGGCTATGCTCTCTTTCGGAAAGACAGGGTAAAAAGGAAAGGTGGAGGGGTCTGTCTCTATGTGAGAAGTGACCTCAAAGCAAGCGTGAAAGAGAACCTGGTTGATGGAGAGTGTGATGAGGCTGAAGCATTATGGGTGGAACTGCATACAGATGTGCGTAGTTCAAAATTAATCATTGGAGTTTGTTATAAACCACCCAATGTTAATGAGGAGGTGGAGACTCAGCTCCTTGCACAGATGGAAAGGGCTGCAAGGTCTGGGACGGTGATAATAATGGGGGATTTTAACTACCCAGAAATTGACTGGATTAATGGCACTTCTGGGACAGTTAAAGGACAAAAATTTAAAAACCTATTGCAGGACAATTTTATGGTCCAGTTTATTGAGGCCCCAACTAGGAATGATGCCCTGTTGGACCTGATAATCTCAAACCATGCAGAGCTTATTACTAATGTTCAGATAAAGGAACACCTGGGTAGCAGTGATCATAACATGATTTCATTTAATGTTAACTATAAGCAAGAAATACATACAGGAAATATTAAAACACTAAATTTTAAGAGAGCAAATTTTCCAAGGATGAGGGCTGCTCTCCAGGACTTGGACTGGGAGGGACTATTGACACAGATGAACACAGAACAGAAATGGGAATTCTTCAAAAAGACTGTGTGGAACCTCACTGCAAAGTATGTTCCCATGGGCAATAAGTTTAAAAGGCTAAAAATAAAACCTATGTGGCTCACGGTCAAAGTTAAAAAAGCTATAAACAATAAGAAAGTAGCTTTTAAAAAATATAAAAATGAAGGAACACTAGTGTTGTTTAAATGTTACAAAGAATATAACAT
Organism: Rana temporaria; assembly: GCF_905171775.1. Lineage (NCBI taxonomy): Eukaryota > Metazoa > Chordata > Amphibia > Anura > Ranidae > Rana > Rana temporaria. The sequence continues at coordinate 641,642,176 of NC_053489.1, forward strand.
GATATGCAAAAAGGAAATCAAGGATGCAAAAATTCAAAACGAACGACAGATTGCAAAAGATAGTAGGACAAACCCCAAAAAATTCTTTAAATATATTAATAGTAAAAAGGTGAAGTCTGAGCATGTAGGCCCCTTACAAAATAATCTAGAGTGGGTGACTGGGGACAAAGAGAAGGCAAATTTATTAAATGCTTTCTTCAGCTCTGTGTATACAATGGAGCATGGGGGAGCTCATGTCCAAAATGGGGGTGGGAGTGACAAAGCCTCAAATCCACAATGGTTCAAAAGTGATATGGTCCAGAAATATTTAGACAGAATAAAGGTGGATAAAGCACCTGGACCTGATGGCATCCATCCACGGATCCTAGGTGAGTTGAGCTCTGTCATTTCAAAGCCACTGTATCTAATATTTAGGGACTCATTAAAGACAGGAATAGTACCACTGGATTGGCGCAGGGCCAATGTGGTGTCCATATTTAAAAAGGGAACAAAGTCTTTACCAAGTAACTATAGACCTGTTAGTTTAACTTCTATAGTTGGGAAGATACTGGAACGTTTAATAAAAGACCACATGGATGAGTTCTTGCTGGAAAAAAACTATTTAAGCAGCAGACAACATGGATTCATGAAAGACAGAAGTTGTCAGACAAACCTGATTTCCTTTTATGAAGAGGTAAGTAAAACCCTGGACAGAGGCGTGGCTGTGGACGTGATATATTTGGATTTTGCAAAAGCATTCGATACAGTTCCGCACACACGGCTCATGTGTAAGGTAAGGTCTATAGGATTGGATATATCAGTTTGTAAATGGATAGAAAATTGGCTGAAAGCCAGAATTCAGAGAGTCGTGGTTAATGATTCTTACTCTGAATGGTCCAATGTTATCAGTGGAGTACCCCAAGGTTCAGTGCTGGGACCCTTACTTTTCAATATATTTATAAATGATATTGGGTCTGAGATCAAAAGTAACATTTCTGTCTTTCCAGATGACACCAAGCTATGCAGTGGAATAACGTCCTTACAGGATGTCTCCAATTTACAAGCCGACCTCAATGCTCTGTCTGATTGGGCGACTAAGTGGCAGATGAGGTTTAATGTAGATAAATGTAAAGTTATGCACTTGGGGGCTAAGAATATGCATGCATCATACATACTAGGGGGAGTACAACTGGGGGGGTCTGTAGTGGAGAAGGATCTGGGGGTTTTAGTTGATCATAAGCTCAATAATGGCATGCAATGTCAAGCTGCGGTTTCCAAAGCGAGCAAAGTCCTTTCTTGTATAAGAGAGGTATGGACTCCAGAGACAGAGATATAACTTTGCCCCTGTACAAATCATTAGTAAGACCTCATCTGGAATATGCAGTTCAGTTTTGGGCACCAGTTCTCAAAAAGGACATAGGAGAACTGGAGAAAGTGCAGAGAAGGGCAACCAAACTGATAAGAGGCATGGAGGAGCTCAGCTATGAGGAAAGATTAGAGGAACTAGATTTATTCACTCTTGAGAAGAGGAGAATAAGGGGGGATATGATCAACATGTACAAATATATAAGAGGTCCATACAGTGAACTTGGTGTTGAGTTATTCACTTTACGGTCAACACTGAGGACAAGGGGGCACTCTTTACGTCTAGAGGAAAAGAGATTTCACCTCCAAGTACGGAAAGGTTTTTTCACAGTAAGAGCTGTGAAAATGTGGAACAGACTCCCTCCAGAGGTGGTTCTGGCCAGATCAGTAGATTGCTTTAAGAAAGGCCTGGATACTTTCCTAGATGTACAGAATATAACTGAGTACTAAGATTTGTAGGTAAAGTTGATCCGGGGAATATCCGATTGCCTCTCGGGGGATCAGGAAGGAATTTTTTCCCCTGCTGTAGCAAATTGGATCATGCTCTGCTGGGGTTTTTTGCCTTCCTCTGGATCAACTGTGGGTATGGAGTTGGGTGTATAGGATTTTACTGTGTTTTTTATTTTGTTTTTTTGTTTTTTGTGGTTGAACTGGATGGACTTGTGTCTTTTTTCAACCTGACTAACTAGGTAACTATGTAACAAACACGCATGCTCGGAAGCAATGCTCACCATAACAGAACATTAGCAGAAGTTGCCCAAAGGGTGGCGCTAAAGAGCTGAAAAAAAACATTGTTTTGTGTTTGTTGGCCGACAATTCTTTGCCGTTTGTATGCAAGACAAGTTCATGGCCAACACCCTTCAGACAAAAGTTCTACACTTTGTCCGCAGAAAATCCGACCGTGTGTACGAAGCTTAAGAACACACACACTGAGGGAACACAGTTAACCCCTTGATCGCCCCCTAGTGTTAACCCCTTCCCTGCCAGTGACATTTACACTGTAATCAGTGCATTTTTATAGCACTGATTGCTGTATAAATGTCATTGGTCCCAAAAATGTGTCATTATTGTCCGATCTGTCAGCCACAATGTCACAGTCCCAATAAAAAACTAGAAATATGGAGGAAGACCAGTACTGGGAAATAAACCAGAGAGAAGCAGGGATCTGGAGAGGTTGGGTGGACTTTAAGCAATCCCAGCTCTATCAAGATCTTTTGAGCAGGGAAGATAGGATGTAGGTACGGCTGAGGGTTTAGTACCTCTGGAGAGAGAGGGATGTCATCCCCTAAAGTTCTCTTTGTCTTTCTCTCCCTCCCCCTCCTCCCCCCCCTTTTCCCTTTTTTTTTTTTTTTCTCTCGCACGAGTGGATTTGAAGGGGAGAATTGTTAATTAATTTTTCCCCCTTGAGGCTGGGTTCACACTACTACACTACTTTCATCCTACTTTGCTCTGTGTTCAATGTTTCCCTATGAGAGCGTCTTGTAGCGTCCTACACTGGTCCTACACAAGTCGGTCAGACTTTGAAAATGCTCCCTGTACTACTTTGGTCCTACATTGATCCTACTTCAGGCCCATTGAATATCATTGAAGTCGGACCAAAGTAGTATCCTGTTCATGAAAGTAGGATGGATGTAGGACCAATGTAGGATAAATGTAGGACCAATGTAGCAGAGCAAAGTAGGATCAAAGTAGTGTAGTAGTGTGAACCCAGCCTAAGGAAGAGAATATGAAAACAAATGGATTTAGTCACTGGGAATAAATATAAAGTTAAACACACAAAGATATTTTTATGGGAATCACGAAAGGGAGTAGAGGATAGAGACACACGTAGTTTCTAATCCTCCCCCCTTTTTTTTTTTTTTTTTTTTATTATCACAAGAGACTTAACAAGGAATTAAACACGGATTTAACACTTAATGGGAATAAGAAAGGGGGTTCGGTGGGGGTAAAGGGAAGAAGGGAGGGGAGGGAGGGGGGAGGAGGGGAAAGGGAGGGGAAGGGAAGAAGGAAAAAAGAAAAAGGAAGAAAAAATAATTTTTTTTTTTTTTTTTTTTTTTTTTGGAGGGAGATGGAGAAAAAGCATAAGAGAAGGGGGAGGATAAAGGTAAAGGAGAAGGAGAAAGATAAAAAGGCGTAGGATAGACCCATATCGAAAATGTTGTCATGAGTGTTGTTATGTATATTTAAGTAATGTTGAGTGTATTTAAAGGTGAATTTTTTGTACACGTTTAGCACAAATGTAATATAATGTGAACTGTGTATATGTTTTAAATTTTTTTGAAATAAAAACAAATAGAAACAGAATATAACTGAGTACTAAGATTTGTAGGTAAAGTTGATCCAGGGTAAATCCGATTGCCTCTCGGGGGATCAGGAAGGAATTTTTTCCCCTGCTGTAGCAAATTGGATCATGCTCTGCTGGGGTTTTTTGCCTTCCTCTGGATCAACTGTGGGTATGGAGTTGGGTGTATAGGATTTTACTGTGTTTTTTATTTTGTTTTTTTGTTTTTTGTGGTTGAACTGGATGGACTTGTGTCTTTTTTCAACCTGACTAACTAAGTAACTATGTAACAAACACGCATGCTCGGAAGCAATGCTCACCATAACACAACATTAGCAGAAGTTGCCCAAAGGGTGGCGCTAAAGAGCTGAAAAAAAAACATTGTTTTGAGTTTGTTGGCCGACAATTCTTTGCCGTTTGTATGCAAGACAAGTTCATGGCCAACACCCTTCAGACAAAAGTTCTACACTTTGTCCGCAGAAAATCCGACCGTGTGTACGAAGCTTAAGAACACACACACTGAGGGAACACAGTTAACCCCTTGATCGCCCCCTAGTGTTAACCCCTTCCCTGCCAGTGACATTTACACTGTAATCAGTGCATTTTTATAGCACTGATTGCTGTATAAATGTCAATGGTCCCAAAAATGTGTCATTATTGTCCGATCTGTCAGCCACAATGTCGCAGTCCCAATAAAAATCGCAGATCTCCGCCATTACTTGTAAAAAAAAATAATAATAATAAAAATGCCTTAAAAATGCCATAAATCTTTCCCATAGTTTATAGACGCTATATCTTTTGCGCGAACCAATAAATATATGCTTATTGCAGGGTTTTTTTCAACAAAAATATGTAGAAGAATATATATTGACCAAAACTGATGAAGAATTTTGATTTTTAAAAACATTTTTGGGGATATTTATTATAGAAAAAAGTAAAAAATATATATATTTTTTTTTTCAAAATTGTAGCTCTTTTTTTGTTTATAGCGCAAAAAAATAAAAACCACAGAGGTGATCAAATACCACCAATATAAAGCTCTATTTGTGGGGGAAAAAAAGGACATATATTTTTTTAGGGCGCAACATTGCACAACTGCGCAATTGTCAGTTAAAACAACGCAGTGTCGTATAGCAAAAAATGGCCTGGTCATTAAGGGGGAAATTCTCCCGGGGCTGAAGTGGTTAAAGCAGATTTTTTTTTTTTCTACAATTGTCCTTGTTATTGTTTTTAATCTCTTTGCTATAGTGCTTTTATTTTATTATTGATGAGCTAAGCCTGACATCTACTGGTACTTTGAGGAACTTCAAGCGTTTTGTTCTCTGTGCACTATTGAGAATATTATGGAAAAAAAAATCAGTGGGAAGGATGTGTAGTGTAGGGGAAAGGTGTCATCTAATAATGACATAACTGTGATATTAATTAGCTGTTACAAAGGACAGGACGTGAATTCCTGGATTTACTAAACCCTCGCTAGAGGAGAAGTACAGTGTGCTTTTGGTGTTCCCCCAATGCCTGTGCTAATAAGCATGCACATTGCCTACTTGGAAAGCATATATTACCCTGTGTTATTTTTGAATTGCACACATCACCTGTGAGTGTATATTCCAAACATGGATTTGATAAGTTTGCAGTTATGAACATGAATAATATTTTACCATCTGGGAGGAAAAATAGAGAAAGGGGCACTGGGAGGTCCTCTTTCCTATTGGTGGATGACTTTTTCATATGTCTGCACTTTATCTATTTCTTTATCAAATTCCTGTGGAAGGGTCCCTGGGCGGTCCCAAAACATTGCTTTTCTATGTAGCGCCTGGTTACTTTTAAGTACCGGTGCTATTTAAATTTAGAGGGAGATCAGAGTGTAGTTAAACTGATTAAGATGTTTAAATTGGGTCTCTGTCTCAGCTTGGCTGTGCTGTGGGCTCATTCTGTTGTGCTGGGGTGTTCTTCCCACCCCAGTGCAGTAGATGGCAGCAGTGGAGTCAAGGTTTGGGTGCTCTTCCCCAGCAGCCAATCAGGAAGGTTGAGCCTCGCTGTGCATGCTGGGGGGAGGGTATTTATGGGGCAGACGCCATTGGTTCTGGGTTTTCTTCGTCCAGTGTGGCACCCACCTTTAGGGTGACCACATCACGGCGCCCGGGTGTTATGGTCTACCTGGCTGGGGCGTGCGTGCCATGCAGTGTTCCTGGTTCCGGGACCATGTTGGTCCGGAACATTTGAGCAGCGACTGGGACCCAGTGATCGACTGGGTACCCACCTCTGAGGATCCCAAGCGGTATAGCTGTTCGGTTGGGGAGTCCGTCTGAGGAGCGCCAATGAGAGGCTGGCGGTCCAAAAGGATTTCGACCAACCGCCGGGGATCAAGGTAGCCGGACACTGAAGGATTGATCACCTGTCAGTCGGTACCTGGGCGACGTTAAGAAGGAGATTCAAGCGTAATTAATTTAAGGAGGATTGCCTCCGTAACTGCAACCAGAGAGGGCCCGTGGCAGAGGTGTCTCCCTGACATTCATTCTAAGGAGGGTCTGTGGCAGAGACTTTTCCTCAAAGGTTCAAGTGATACTCCGGTTGCCAGGTCAGTGAGAGAGGCCTGTCCAGGTACGCTATACCCACTCAGGCAGGAGTGGCGCAGAGAAGTTTTACGCTTGGGAGCAGAGCTGTTTCCCCATTGCTACGCCTGAATTTGCTAGTCTCCTTTCTTCCTTCAACTCTACTTTCCTCACCAAAAGTTTATTTGTTTTTACCCGGCTGGGTAATAAAGAGCACAGCAAAGGACACTTGTTGCGCACATTCCTTTACTACTGCTATAGGCACCATTAACCCCTAGGAATTCGGAAGAGCCACAAGGTTAATGTGCCACCCAAAATAAACCAGCAGCTCCTCCGGGGGTAGTGCTACATCTATATGATCGTACAAGAATAAAGTTACACTTTCAAACTAGGCAGGGCTGACACTAGGGTCACAGGCACCTGGGTTCAGAAATATTTCTGGCGCCCCCACATGGGTGTGGTCATTTTACCAATTCACATAGGGGGGGGCCGGGATCTGGGGGTCCCCTTTGTTAAAGGGGTCTTCCAGATTCCGATAAGCCCCCCGCCCGCAGACCCCCACAACCACCGGGCAAGGGTTGCGGGGATGAGGCCCTTGTCCCCATCAACATGTGGACATGGTGCTTTGATGGGTCACAGACCCCCAAAGCATCCTCCCAATGTTGAGGGCATGTGGCCTGGTACAGGTTCAGGAGGGGGGGCGCTCTCCCGTCCCCCCCTCTTTTCCTACAGCCTGCCAGGTTGCGTGCTCGGATAAGGGGTCTGGTGTGGATTTTTGGGGGAACTCCACACCATTTTTTTTTTAAATTTGGGGTGGAGTTCCCCTTAAAATCCACACCAGACCTGAAGGGTCTGGAATGGATATTTGGGGGGAGCCCCACGTCTTTTTTTTTTTTTAATTTGACGTGGAGTTCCCCTTAATATCCATACCAGACCTGAAGGGCCTGGTAATTGAATTTGGGGGGACCCCCAAGCTTTTTTTTTTTATGAATGACTTTTCTCTGAATTGCTGGGAGCCGACAATTCATTACAGCCGCGAGTGATTTTAAATTACTTTTTTCCTTCAGAAATTACACTTTGTGCAGGGACAGTTCTAAGCACGGGAAACAAGCGCTACATCACAGGCATACTATACGCCCCCCCAGGTACGAAATGTAACCACTTCCCGCCCGGTCAATAGTAAATTGATGTCCGGGAAGTGGTTCTGTTATCCTGACTGGACGTCTATTGACGTCCAGCAGGATAACATGCCGGCACATTCCCGTGAGGGCGCGCAGCGTGGTGATCAGTGATGCGGGGATCAGTCTGACACCCTGCATCTCCGATCTCGGTAAAGAGCCTCCGGCGGAGGCTCTTTACCACATGATCCACCGTGTCCAATCACAATGTAAACAGGAAGAGCCGTTGATCAGCTCTTCCTCACTCGCATCTGACAGATGCGAGTAGAGGAGAGCCATACGCTAATTGTTTATCAGCGTAGCCCTCCTGCGGATGCCCACACTGGACCACCAGGGAAGCCACCTGGGCCACCAGGGAAGGGGGCAAGATGTGGATGGCCAGGTATGTACCCCATGGCCATCCACATGTTAAAAAATAGTTAAAATAGATGCCAATCAGTGCCCACAAATGGGCATTGACTGGCAACATGGGCACTGACTGGAAAAAATATAAATCAAGTGATGCCCAGCAATGCCACCTTCAGTATCATCAGTGCCACCCCTCAGTGTCCATCAGTGCCACCTCTCAGTGCCCATCCATGCCCATCAGTGCCCACCTATCAGTGCCCACCAGTGGCCATCTGTGCCACCTATCAGTGCCACCCATAAGTACCCATCAGTGCCACCCATAAGCACCCATCAGTCCCACCTATGTGTGCCCATCAGTGGCGCCTATGAGTGCCCATCAGTGCTGCCTATGAGTGCCCATCAGTGCCACATACCAGCGCTGCCTATCAGTGCCCATCAGTGCCGCCCATCAGTGCCCATCACTGCCGCCTATCAGTGACCATCATCAGTACCCATCAGTGCCACCTCATTGGTGCCACCTCATTGGTGCCACGTTATTGGTGCCCATCAGTGCCACCTTATCAGTGCAGCCATATCAGTGCCCGTAATTGAAGAATAAAAGGTACTTATTTACAAAAAATGAACAGAAAAAAATAAAAACGTTATTTTTTTAAAAATTTTCTGTCTTTTTTTAGTTGTTGCGCAAAAATAAAAATCGCAATGGTGATCAAATACCACCAAAAGAAAGCTCTATTTGTGGGAACAAAATGATAAAAAAAAAATTGGGTACAGTGTAGCATGACCGCGCAATGGTCATTCAAATTGCAACAGCGCTGAAAGCTGAAAATTGGCCTGGGCAGGAAGGTGCGTAAGTGCCTGGTATTGAAGTGGTTAAAGGAATATTTCACTTTTATTGTTTCACTTTAAGCATTATTAAAATCACTGCTCCCGAAAAAAAATGCAGTTTTTAAAACTTTTTTGGGATTGATACATGTCCCCTGGGGCAGGACCCAGGTCCCCAAACACTTTTTAGGACAATAACCTGCATAATAACCTTTAAAATTAGCTTTTGATTTTAAACGTTTGAGACCCATAGACTTTAACGGGGTTCTAAATTTCTTGTGCGAACCGAATGGGGCGGGGGGGGGGTTTGCGGCTCATCCCTATCTATGACAGACTTCATCTTACACCAATCATTCTGCTGCCAGCTAGTTTTCTTTGGCCCAGATTCAGGTAGAATTGCGCTATATTTGCGCGGGCACAGGGCAACGATTTTGCCCTGCGCCCACGCAAATATTTTGCGCTGCCCTCGATTCACGGAGCAGTAGCTCCGTGAATTGCGAGGGCGCGCCGGCAAAATTGCCCGGCGTAAGCGCGCGCAATGTAAATGATCCCGCCGGGGGCGGGAATCATTTAAATTAGGCGCGCCGAGCGTACAGCGCATGCTCCGTCGGGAAACTTTCCCGACGTGCATTGCGGCATTCACGAATCACTTACGCAAACGCCGTGAAATTCTAATTTCACGCGGGAGCGGCGGCTATACATTAGCATTGGCTGCCCCTGCTATTAGAAAGGGCAGCCTTGCGCTAAAGTTGCCGTACGGAAACTCCGTGCCTGGCTTGCGCGGGGCCCGCGCAAGTTTGTGAATCAGTTGGTAGTATGCAATTTGCATACTACACGCTGATCACAATGGGAGCGCCCCCTAGCGGCACACGCAAGAATGCAGCCTAAAATCTGCAAGGCATAAGAGCCTTATGCCACGCAGATTTTAGGAAGCAGTCGGTGTAACGAGGTTCCTGAATCAGGAGCACTCGTTACACCGGATCAAGTAAGCAATTGCGCCGTGTAACTTATGGTTACACGCAGGGCCATCTTTTCCATTGGGCACGCTGGGCAGTTGCCCGGGGGCCCCGCTTGCCTGGGGGGCCCCACCGGCTGCCCAGCAACCCCAGTAAAAAATTGTGGAGAGTGACGGGTTAAAACTGCCCATGCCCAGTTTGCGGAAATCACAGAGAAGATCCGGTCCTCCACAAGCGCGGGGGGTTGCTGATGTAAGGGGGGAGTGAATGCAAAAATGTAAGGGGGCACTGATATAAAGGTTCCCCCCTCATATATTAGTGACCCCCCTTACCTTAGTGTATTTACTCTACAGAAGGTGGTCTCTGGTCACCAGAGTGCCCCCCACATCAGAGTTCCCCTTTACATCAGAGTCTGCAGGATTCCCCCTTACAATGCAAGGGGGAACTCAGTCCGCGGACCCTGATGTAAGTGGGAAAGAGAAAGCAGTGGACTCTGATATAAGGTGGTCTCTGGTCACCAGAGCCCCCCTCCACATCAGAGTTCCCCCCTTAGATCATTATCTGTAGCGTTCCCCTTTACATAAGAGTTCCCTTTCACTGTAAGGGGGAATCCTGCAGACTCTGATGTAAGAGGAAACTCTGTGCTGGCTGGGTTATAGTAACCTAACTTTCATGTCAATGAAGACATTGATTGTGTAGACAGGGCCCCAGTGCACTGTATTGCCCGGGGGCCTATAATGCTCTTAAGATGACACTGGTTACACGGGCGCAATTGCTTCTTGAATCTGGGCCTTTGACTATAAAATGAAAAGGGTACCGGTACATGATTCTGTTTGAATATATGTTTATTTATAATAATACAGACTCTTGTCTGTATGTAAAATGTATAAAAGAGGAAGGAGGTTTTTGTACGGCTCTGTATCACTGTGTGAGAGGTAAGCTCTTACTCTGCTGACAGTAATATTCGGCTTCATCTTCTGCCTGAGCTCCATTGATTGTTAGAGTGAAATCTCTGTATGGAGATCCGGGTCTACTGCTGGTAAACCTGGCCGGGACTCCAGACCGACGTCTGGTGACCCCATAGAAAAGCAATGTTGGAGGCTGATCTGCTTTCTTCTGGTACCATTGTATAAGACTGTCATCATATGAATCAGTGACATCGGAACTGGATTGACAATGTATGACCACATTCCCTCCCGGAGACACCGGGATATGTTACGGAGTCTGAGTCAGCACAATCTCTCCATAAGAGCCTTGGGAGACAAAGAAGAAATGTAATTAGTCATCGATGAATTCACGTGATTAGAATATTGGTATAATAATGCCCATTAGTGAGAGTGTTTAAGTTTTCTCTACCTTGTAAAAGAAGATAAAAGACAGAGAGTAGGTATGTCAGAGCAATCATCTTGATGCTTATAGTTGGTAATATACAGATCACTGGTTTATTCAACTGTTTATATCACACAAATCCTCCAAGGAAATAACCACAGAGGGCCATATTCTCTCTAAATATCCGCCTGCTTCGCTTAGGGCACTTACACTCCGCTGTCCCAACTTACTGGAGCAGGTGTTGTATTCCCCAACCACTTGCTCCATAAGTTGGGACAGCGGAGTGTAAGTGTCCCGGCGTAGCCTGGCGGATCTCCAAGGGGGCGGCTTCTATTCAAATGAAGCGCGCCCCCGATGCAAAAGAACTGGGCATGCGCCGGGCTGCAAAAAGCCCAGTGCGCATGCTCCAGTTCTCGGCGGAAAACGTCAATGACGCCGACGTGTGCGTCATTGACGTAAAGTCGTATTCAAGAACGACTTACGTAAACGACGTATCCGACGAAAAAACACGACGGGGACCCGACGCCATCCGTAACATGGCCTACGCGAGACTTGCGGAAACTTACCCCTCATATAGCAGGGGTAAGTTTCCGCTTACGCAAATGACGTTAGCGACGGTTACGCGACGCAAACTCGTTCGTGAATCGGCGTAGAAGGATCATTTGCATATGCAAATGACTCCTTCATGTAAATGCCATCTAGCGGCGGCCGGCGTCATTGCATTTAAGATCCGCCAGTGTAAGTGACTTACAGATGGCGTATCTTAAGTGTATCTATGCGAAAATGATTCTGAGAATCAGGAGCATAGATACACGGGTCAAAAAAGGGAGTTACGATGGAGTATCCTGAGTTACTCCATCGTAACTTTACTCAGAATATGGCCCAGAGGTTTTCTATGCAAAATAAGAATATATGCAAATTCCACTATAACAGATCCTCCCTGGCCTTTAAATTGAGCATTTCACTATGCAGCTTACACCTTTTATAGTGTCATTGCTGTAGTTTGTACATCTGATTTACCAGATGAAAGATATTTTGTGAAGTCTGAAGGCCAGGGATGATTAATTCCAAATTCAGTCAATTGACCTAAATGTTCCCATTTTCCCTTATTTCTTTTCCTTGCCTTTTGTAATTTAATAACAATATGAATGTATAAATACTTCTAAGGCCAAGTAATATCTGCTTCATTTTCCACTAGAGCTCTATTGATTGTTAGAGTGAAATCTCCGTATGGAGATCCGCATTTTTCTATTGTTGCCTTGTTGGCTTTGTAGTCCAAATAAATCCTACTTTTTTAGCCTTGGTGTGTCATATGCATTGCTGGAAGGATTATTGTCATCCAGAATCAGTGACTGGGGGTGAGCACTACATTTGTTTTCAATGTGTGTGTCTGTTTTGACTAAATATTGTTTTTTTCTTGTTGGGTGATCATTCCAAACCATTTGGACATTTCCAGACATCACGGGCCAGATTCACAAAGAGATACGATGGTGTATCTACAGATACACCATCGTATCTCTGACTTACATTGGTCCTATCTATGCGTCTGATTCATAGAATCAGATACGCATAGATATGGCTAAGATCCGACTGTGTTACACTGTCGGATCTTATTTTCGATTTAAAAATGGCGCCGGGGGCGTTCCCGCTGATTTACCTTGAATAATATGTAAATCAGCGAGATACGCAAATTCACGAACGTACGTGGACCCGACGCAGTCTTCTTACGACGTTTCCGTAGCGGCTTTCCCGTCGTATACTTACCCCTGCTTTTATCAGGCGCAGCCAATGTTAAGTATACCCAGCGTTCCCGCGTCGAATTTAAATTTTCTAACATCGTTTGCGTACGCCGATTCACAAACACGCGCGTCGCAAGTCACGCTCACGTCGAAACCACTGACGTCCTAGTGATGTCAGTGGGAGCAATGCACGCCGGGAAATTCCCCGGACGGCGCATGCGCATTTAAATCGGCGCGGGAACGCGCCTGATTTAAATAGTACACTCCCCCTAGCCGCGGAATTTGAATTCCGCCGGGGGATTTAGGATCCACCGCCGCAAGTTTGGAGGTAAGTGGCTTGTGAATTAGCCACTTGCCTCTCAAACTTGCGGGAGCGGATCTTAAATCACGTAGATCGAGCGGATCTATAGATCCGCTGATCTACGTGAATCTGGCCCCACAACTTTGGCCAGATTCAGAGAACACTTACGCTGGCGTATCTACAGATACGCAGCGTAAGTGTCCAGATGCGCCGTCGTATCTATGTGCCTGATTCCTAACACTAGATACGCCTGAAATATGGCTTCAGCCGACCGACGTAAGTTGCCGTACGCCGTCGTATCTTGGGTGAATATTTACGCTGGCCGCAAGGGGCGCTTCCGTAGATTTACGCGTCGAATATGCAAATTACCTAGATACGCCGATTCACGAACGTACTTGCACCCGTCGGATTTAGCTACGCCGTTTACGTAAGGCTTACGTCCGGCGTAAAGTTACCCCTGCTATATGAGGCGCAGGTAATGCAAAATATGGACGTCGGAACAAGCGTATATTTTTAAGTCGTTTACGTAAGTCGTACGTGAATGGGGCTGGGCGTAGGTTACGTTCACGTCGCATGAATGGACCCGGCGTATCTTAGGGAGTAAATTCAACGTGATTCTGAGCATGCGCGCGCATGCTCTGTTCGTTCGGTGCTTCATTTACATGGGGTCACGATTCATTTCAATACAACACGCCCACTACCAGCCTACTTTGAATTAGGCCGGCTTATGCCGGCCCATTTACGTTACGCCGCCGTAACTTAGGGTGCAAGTGCTTTGTGAATACTGTACTTGCCTCTCTATGTTACGTCGGCGTAGCGCATATGAGATGCGCTACGCCCGCTCAAAGATACGCCGATGTATCTGAATCAGGCCCTTTATGTGTATGTACAGGCAGTGGTGACAAAATCTTAACTATAGGTTCATAAAAACCCCACATTTCCCAAGCTTCCATGGTTTAGGAGCTGACTACCCCACCAAACATCTTGGGCTCCCAGACAGCTAATTGCTAGAAATGTAGTTCTGATATCATACAGTCCTGATTGATCCTATAAGACTCTTCACAGCTATAGGGTTGGTTGCAGGTGGACACAAAGAAGGAGGTTGTCAGGGGGGAAAAGGGGGGGGGTATTACCTTGCAGAGTTTGGGATGTAGGAGGATGAAGCAGATCAAAGTGATGGTGGTAAAGGTCTTGGAAAGGGCCCTCAGCTGATAATAGGATTGGACACTTCCTGGAAGTTTTGGGTACCTGTTAACTTTACATATATATAACTTAAAGAAAAATAAATAGATGGAAGAAAGAAGGTTTCATTAAGTGCTATTACTTTACCAATTCCCATTCGCGCTATAGCCGAATGACGGCCTTACTTTGCCGGGAGGACGTCTATTCACATCCTCCCATGACCGTGTAGCCCACGCGCCTCCTCCGTACTCGGCTGATCACAGATTGAGGTTAAATGGTCAATGACAGTGGCCCTTTACCACGTGATCAGCTGTCAACCAATGACAGCTGATCACAGGGTGTAAACATAAACCGGTTATCGTTTTTTCTCTCCTCTGCCTCACAGCGTGAGGAGAGAAGAACAAAGCCAGTAGCTTCTGTTACAGGGACATTAGTCCCAACAGTGCCCACCAGTGTTGCTAATCAGTGCCAACCAGTGCCACCTATCAGTGCCTCATCATGAATGTCACCTATCAGTACTGCCTACCAGTGCCTATCAGTGTTGCCTATCAGTGCCACCTCTCAGTGCCCTTCAGTGCTGCCTCATCAGTACCTAACAGTGCCCATCAGTGCAGCCTATCAGTGACAATCAGTGCGGTCTCATTAGTGCACATCGGTGAAGAAGAAAAATTACCTGTTTGCAAAATTTTATAACAAACTACGAAAATAAATTTTATTTTTCCAAAATTGTCAGCCTTTTTTTGTTTGTTTAGCAAAAAATACAAACCCCAGTGGTGATTACTGTAAATACCACCAAAAGAAAGCTCTATTTGTGTGAAAAAAAATTATAAATATTTTGTTTGGGTACAGTGTAGCATGACCGCTCAAGGTTAGGGGGTATAGTGGCAGGTTGGGGTAGTATAGTGGCAGGTTGGGGTGGTATAATGGCAGGTTGGGGTGGTATAGTGATAATTGGCCTGGACAAGAAGGGGGTAAAAGTGCCCAATAGGCAAGTGGTTAACTCGTCCTAACCAGTCGATTTGGATGCGTTCTAGTGGATTTTGCCAGGAGGAATAATTCGATATTGTGTGCAAATTTGTACTTTGGGGTGCTTTTACCCCTTCTGCTGCCAAACTGAATTTTTCTACTGTTAAAATGTGTATAACTTCTGCAAATAATAAATAAGTGTGTCTGTTAATTAAGGATATAAACTAATTTTGAAATTAACACAAAGTAATTTACCCTTAAGGCCTTGTACACGCGATAGGTTAACCAGAGGACAGCGGTCTGAAGGACCGTTGTCATCGGTTAACCGATGAAGCTGACTGATGGTCCGTCGTGCGCACACACCATCAGTTAAAAAAACGATCGTGTCAGAAAGCGGTGACGTAAAACACAACGACGTGCTGAAAAAAAATAAGTTCAATGCTTCCAAGCATGTGTCGACTTGATTCTGAGCATGCACGGGTTTTTAACCGATGGTTTTGCATACTAACGATCGGTTTTGACCTATCGGTTACCAATCCATAGGTTAAATTTTAAAGCAAGTTCTCATTTTTTTAACCTAAGGTTAAATAACCTATGGGGCCCACACACGATCGGTTTGGACTGATGAAAACGGTCCTTCAGACCGTTGTCCTCTGGTTAACCTATCGTGTGTATGAGGCCTTAGTCTTAAGTTTAGGGGAAACATTTTTTTTTATCCATTTCCCAACGGACATACATACAGTACACCACTTTGGGAAGGGGTGGTCTTACCAGGATCATGGCTGAAGCTGCCTAATATCATTCTTTCTCCCCTTTCTGTCTCTCTCAGGAGTGATCGCGGGTGGCCGGCGGATATCGTGGCCACTGGGCACGCGCATTAGCTCCCCCGCTGTGCAGCTATAACTGTTTAAAGGGCCGACTTACAGCTATGGCGATTTGCAGGAACGAGCCGACCTGCCGCAGTATAATGACGACGGCTGGTTGGCAAGTGGTTAAAGAGAAAAAAAATCCCTGACCCAAAGGAAACCATGTAGTGCATTTATGCAAAACACACAAAGAAAGGCACAGGTGTGAACCTATAGGGTAAAGCAATAGTATTACAAAAATGATATCTTGTTGGTTGGTTTGTGTTGAAGTGTCCAACCACCATTTATAGCCAGATTCACGTAGGCGGGCGCAACGTTAGGCAGGCGTAGCGTATGGCATATACGCTATGCCGCCGTAAGTTAGAGAGGCAAGTGCTGTATTCACAAAGCACTTGCCTCCTAAGTTACGGCGGTGTAGCGTAAATGGGGCCGGCGTAAGCGCGCCTAATTCAAATGAGGATGGGGGGCGTGTTTTATGTAAATGATTGGTGACCCGACGTGATTGACGTTTTTTACGAACGGCGCATGCGCCATTCGTGTACATATGCCAGTGTGCATTGCAAGGACGTATTGGTTTCGACGTGAACGTAAATTACGTCTAGCCCCATTCACGGACGACTTATGCAAACGACGTCAAATTTTCAAATTTCGACGCAGGAACGACGGCCATACTTAATTTTGACTAGGCCAGCTATTTGTTCGACTAACTTTACACCGGAAAAAGCCATACGTAAACGACGTAAAAAAAAATGCGCCGGGCGCACGTAAATTTGTGAATCGCCGTATCTAGTCATTTACATATTCTACGCCAAACTCAACGGAAGCGCCACCTAGCGGCCAGCGGAAAAATTTCACCCTAAGATATGACGGCGTAGGAGACTTAGCCTAATTTTAAGCGTATCTGGTTTCCACAATACGCTTAAATTTAGGACGGCGTAGATTCAGAGTTACGTCGGCGTATCTACTGATACGCCGGTGTAAAGCTACCTGAATCTAGCTATTAATGTCTATGATCAGATTTTCCTTACACCAGTCACTCTGCTGACGACTGGTGTTCTTTGATTATAAAATGATTTGAAAAATATTATTTTTGCTTGTGGTAATACTGAAATCAAACATTGTATAAGTTCTAAAAAAGAGGAAGGAGGTTTTTGTACGGCTCTGTATCACTGTGTGAAAGGGAACTCCCAACCCTGCTGACAGTAATATTTGGCTTCATCTTCTGCCTGAGCTCCATTGATCGTTAGAGTGAAATCTCTGTATGGAGATCCGGATCTACTGCTGGTAAACCTGTCCGGGACTCCAGACTTACGTCTGGTCACCCAATAGAAAAGCAATGTTGGAGGCTGATCTGTTTTCTTCTGGTACCAATGTATGCAACTGTCATCAACTGAATCAGTGACATCAGAACTTGATTGACAATGTATGACCACATTCCCTCCCGGAGACACCGAGATATGTTCCTGAGTCTGAGTCAGCACAATCTCTCCATAAGAGCCTTGGAAGACAAAGAAGTCATTTTTATTAGTCACAAATATAACAAAAAATGATCATACAAATGTTTAGACCACAATAATGACATTTTGTGACAATGAAATAAGAGAAGAAATGTAATTAGTCATTATAATAAACACGTAAAACACAATTTTAATATTGTGATAATAATGTTCATTGGTCAATGCCTATAAAAGTTTTCTGTACCTTGTAAAAGATAAAAGACGCAGAGTAGGTATGTCAGAATAATCATCTTGATAATTTTAGATTGTAATATACAGATGACTGTTTTTTAAAACAATATATATATATCACATGAATCCTACAGGGAGATAACCGCAGAGGTTTTCTATGCAAAATAAGAATATATGCAAATTCCACTATAACCCTTATATCCCTTGTGACCCTTTCACTTTGTAGCTCACACCTTTCATAGTGTCATTGTTGTGGTTTGTGCATCTGATTTACCAGATATAAGATATTTATAAGTCTGAAGGCCAAGGATGAATAGTTCAACATTAAGTCAATTAACCACTTAAGCCCCAGACCATTTTGCTGGCCAAAGACCGGGCCACTTTTTGCAATTCGGCACTGCGTCGCTTTAACTGACAATTGTGCGGTCGTGCGACGTGGCTCCCAAACAAAATTGACGTCCTTTTTTCCCCACAAATAGAGCTTTCTTTTGGTGGTATTTGATCACCTCTGTGATTTTTATTTTTTGCGCTATAAACAAAAATAGAGCGGCAATTTTTAAAAAAATGCAATATTTTTTACTTTTTGCTATAATAAATATCTCCAAAAAATATATATATAAAAAAAAAAAAAAAATTCTTCCTCGGTTTAGGCCGATACGTATTCTTCTACATATTTTTGGTAAAAAAAATCGCAATAAGCGTATATTGATTGGTTTGTGCAAAAGTTATAGCGTCTACAAAATAGGAGATAGAATTATGGCATTTTTATTATTATTATTTATTTTACTAGTAATGTCGGTGATCTGCGATTTTAATCATGACTACGACTTTATGGCAGACACATCGGACACTTTTGACACATTTTTGGGACCATTGTCATTTTTACAGCGATGAGTGCTATAAAAATGCACTGATTACTGTGAAAATGACACCGGCAGTAAAGTGTTAACCCCTTTACTACCAGTGTAATTTTCACAGGAATCACTAGGGGGCGCTGAAGGGGTTAAGTGTGCCCTAGTGAGTGATTCTAACTGTAGGGGGGATGGGCTGTGTGTGACACGACAGTGATCACCGCTTCCGATTACAGGAAGCTGTGATCACTGTCCTGTCACTAGGAAGACTGGGGAAATGCTTGTTCACATTAGCATTTCCCCGTTCTTCCTGACCGTGACACGATCGCGGGTATGCCTGTGGACATTGAGTCCGCGGGAACCGCGGTCGGAGTCACGGAGCTTGCGGCGTGGCGTGCGTGTGTGCATCCACAATGCCGATTCTTAAAGGGGACATATATATATACGTCCTTTTGCGCAGCCGTGGCATTCTGCCGACGTAATTAGTCGTGGTCGCAAAACGGTTAAAGGGATTGTAAACGTTCAATTAAAAAAAATAACAAACATGTCTATGCCTATGGTGCTCCAGGCCCCTCCTCTTCATCAAATGCCCCCAAGGAAACCCGCGTTCCATGGGAGCACCTGTAAAGGCTCGCTCCAGAGTCCTGCTCCTGCGTTCATTGACACAGACAGTGCGGCTTGGCCCCCACCCCCCCCGCTCCCATGTCACAGCTTTTGCTTCCAATATTTTATTGAAAATGAACAATGTTGCATCAGACATAAGTAACAAAGATAGAAAGAACAATCGAGCTTTGTCAGATTATATTACTCATACAAAGAGTCATAAGCATAAAACCTATAGACAAAAAAAAAAAAGAGACTCAACATAAAATGCAGTTAGCGGGAAAGCCCGTTAATATATCCATATGACATAAGGATAACCAAGGAAAAAAAACACAATGTTCCCTTTGAATCGTATCCCTCCCCTCTTCCACTGTGAAATCATTCACTGAATGGTAATAAAAATAGAAAAACAAAAAAGAAAATAAGAATAAAGCTAATGAGCCATATTCTCGACTCCCTAGGGTCCAACTAGTGGTTGTCCCAGGAAGCCACACTACCCCATCATGTTACAGCTTTTGATTGACAGCAGCGCTATCAACCTGTCCAATGAGAAGAGCGACAGCGGCAGGAGCCGCTGCCCCTGTGCAGATTTTCTTAGATGATAACAGTTTAGTAAAGTTATTATTCATGTGTACCCCTTGCACCCAAGCAATATACTTATCTGTCCCTCTTCTTCCAAAACCTTCATAGTGCGGCCCATCTGGAGGCATACACCCTCATCTTCTGAACTCTCAGATTGTATTGTATTGCATGTCAGTGGAGCATCGGTAGAGTGGTGACAAGGTGGGTCATGCATGTAGATGCAGTGGTGGCAAAGTGGGTCATGCATGTAGATGTAGTGGTGGCCAGGTGGGTCATGCATGTAGATGCAGTGGTGGCAAAGTGGGTCATGCATGTAGATGCAGTGGTGGCCAGGTGGGTCATGCATGTAGATGCAGTGGTGGCAAAGTGGGTCATGCATGTAGATGCAGTGGTGGCCAGGTGGGTCATGCATGTAGATGCAGTGGTGGCAAAGTGGGTCATGCATGTAGATGTAGTGGTGGCCAGGTGGGTCATGCATGTAGATGCAGTGGTGGCGAGGTGGGTCATGCATGTAGATGCAGTGGTGGCAAAGTGGGTCATGCATGTAGATGTAGTGGTGGCCAGGTGGGTCATGCATGTAGATGCAGTGGTGGCGAGGTGGGTCATGCATGTAGATGCAGTGGTGGCGAGGTGGGTCATGCATGTAGATGTAGTGGTGGCCAGGTGGGTTATGCATGTAGATGCAGTGGTGGCAAAGTGGGTCATGCATGTAGATGTAGTGGTGGCCAGGTGGGTTATGCATGTAGATGCAGTGGTGGCGAGGTGGGTCATGCATGTAGATGCAGTGGTGGCCAGGTGGGTCATGCATGTAGATGCAGTGGTGGCAAAGTGGGTCATGCATGTAGATGTAGTGGTGGCCAGGTGGGTCATGCATGTAGATGCAGTGGTGGCGAGGTGGGTCATGCATGTAGATGCAGTGGTGGCAAAGTGGGTCATGCATGTAGATGTAGTGGTGGCCAGGTGGGTCATGCATGTAGATGCAGTGGTGGCGAGGTGGGTCATGCATGTAGATGCAGTGGTGGCGAGGTGGGTCATGCATGTAGATGTAGTGGTGGCCAGGTGGGTTATGCATGTAGATGCAGTGGTGGCAAAGTGGGTCATGCATGTAGATGTAGTGGTGGCCAGGTGGGTTATGCATGTAGATGCAGTGGTGGCGAGGTGGGTCATGCATGTAGATGCAGTGGTGGCAAGGTGGGTCATGCTTGCCATAGAACAGTGAAGTCTGCACCTCAGGGCTGAGGTTGTGAATGTGTGGATGGTGATGTAGAACACAGAAAGCAAAGCTTGTAGCAGAATGCCACATTACTCACCAAGCTCAGATGAAGATGCAGGCTCCTTTATCTAATTTCCCACAATCCCCTGGGTTTCCCACAATTGCTGAGATTCCCACAATCCCCTGGGTTTCCCACAATTGCTGAGATTCCCACAATCCCCTGGGTTTCCCACAATTGCTGAGATTCCCACAATCCCCTGGGTTTCCCACAGTTGCTGAGATTCCCACAATCCCCTGGGTTTCCCACAATTGCTGAGATTCCCACAATCCCCTGGGTTTCCCACAATTGCTGAGATTCCCACAATCCCCTGGGCTCCTGCTTCCTTCGCTCAGCAGCTCATGATGAGGAAGAGGTAGGAAGGCTTCTTATCTACAGCCAGATGTATGGATCCTACTCAGGGCCGGTGCTAGACTATTTTGCACCCTAGGCGAGACCAGCTACTTGCGCCCCCCCCCAAAAAAAAAATTAAAATGAATTAAATTTTAGCACCAGAACTGGTCCAGGTGGAGAAGGGGTTCAGCCAGGTGGAGGGATAGAGCCAGGTGGAGAGGAGAGGTGCAGCCAGGTGGAGAGGCGAGGAGAGGTGCAGCCAGGTGGAGTGGAGCAGCCAGGTGGAGAGGAGAGGTGCAGCCACCTGGAGTGGAGAGGAGAGGAGAGGTGCAGCCAGGTGGGGTGGAGTGGAGAGGAGAGGTGCAGCCAGGTGGGGTGGAGTGGAGAGGAGAGGTGCAGCCAGGTGGGGTGGAGTGGAGAGGAGAGGTGCAGCCAGGTGGGGTGGAGTGGAGAGGAGAGGTGCAGCCAGGTGGGGTGGAGTGGAGAGGAGAGGTGCAGCCAGGTGGAGTGGAGAGGCGAGGAGAGGTGCAGCCAGGTGGAGAGGAGAGGTGCAGCCAGGTGGAGAGGAGAGGTGCAGCCAGGTGGAGAGGAGAGGTGCAGCCAGGTGGAGAGGAGAGGTGCAGCCAGGTGGAGAGGAGAGAAGAGGTGCAGCCAGGTGGAGAGGAGAGAAGAGGTGCAGCCAGATGGAGAGGAGAGGAGAGGTGCAGCCAGGTGGAGAGAGGTGCAGCCAGGTGGAGAGGAGGAGGGGGGTTCAGCCAGGTGGACAGCAGAGGGGGGTGCAGCCAGGTGGACAGCAGAGGGAAAGTGCAGCCAGGTGGACAGCAGAGGGGAAGTGCAGCCAGGTGGACAGCAGAGGGGAAGTGCAGCCAGGTGGACAGCAGAGGGGAAGTGCAGCCAGGTGGACAGCAGAGGAGGGGGTGCAGCCAGGTGGACAGCAGAGGAGGGGGTGCAGCCAGGTGGACAGCAGAGGAGGGGGTGCAGCCAGGTGGACAGCAGAGGGGGGTGCAGCCAGGTGGACAGCAGAGGGGAGGTGCAGCCAGGTGGACAGCAGAGGGGAGGTGCAGCCAGGTGGACAGCAGAGGGGAAGTGCAGCCAGGTGGAGAGCAGAGGGGAAGTGCAGCCAGGTGGACAGCAGAGGGGAAGTGCAGCCAGGTGGACAGCAGAGGAGGGGGTGCAGCCAGGTGGACAGCAGAGGAGGGGGTGCAGCCAGGTGGACAGCAGAGGAGGGGGTGCAGCCAGGTGGACAGCAGAGGAGGGGGTGCAGCCAGGTGGACAGCAGAGGAGGGGGTGCAGCCAGGTGGACAGCAGAGGGGAAGGGCAGCCAGGTGGACAGCAGAGGGGAAGTGCAGCCAGGTGGACAGCAGAGGAGGGGGTGCAGCCAGGTGGACAGCAGAGGGGAAGGGCAGCCAGGTGGACAGCAGAGGGGAAGTGCAGCCAGGTGGACAGCAGAGGGGAAGTGCAGCCAGGTGGGCAGCAGAGGGAAAGTGCAGCCAGGTGGACAGCAGAGGGAAAGTGCAGTTAGGTGGACAGCAGAGGGAAAGTGCAGCCAGGTGGAGAGCAGAGGGGGGGTGCAGCCAGGTGGACAGCAGAGGGGGGGTGCAGCCAGGTGGACAGCAGAGGGGGGGTGCAGCCAGGTGGACAGCAGAGGGGGGGTGCAGCCAGGTGGACAGCAGAGGGGGGGTGCAGCCAGGTGGACAGCAGAGGGGAAGTGCAGCCAGGTGGACAGCAGAGGGGAAGTGCAGCCAGGTGGAGAGCAGAGGGGAAGTGCAGCCAGGTGGACAGCAGAGGAGGGGGTGCAGCCAGGTGGACAGCAGAGGAGGGGGTGCAGCCAGGTGGACAGCAAAGGGGAAGTGCAACCAGGTGGACAGCAGAGGAGGGGTGCAGCCAGGTGGACAGCAGAGGGGGGTGCAGCCAGGTGGACAGCAGAGGGGGGGTGCAGCCAGGTGGACAGCAGAGGGGGGGTGCAGCCAGGTGGACAGCAGAGGGGGGGTGCAGCCAGGTGGACAGCAGAGGGGGGGTGCAGCCAGGTGGACAGCAGAGGGGAAGTGCAGCCAGGTGGACAGCAGAGGGGAAGTGCAGCCAGGTGGAGAGCAGAGGGGAAGTGCAGCCAGGTGGACAGCAGAGGAGGGGGTGCAGCCAGGTGGACAGCAGAGGAGGGGGTGCAGCCAGGTGGACAGCAGAGGGGAAGTGCAACCAGATGGACAGCAGAGGAGGGGGTG
Organism: Rana temporaria; assembly: GCF_905171775.1. Taxonomy (NCBI): domain Eukaryota; kingdom Metazoa; phylum Chordata; class Amphibia; order Anura; family Ranidae; genus Rana; species Rana temporaria. The sequence goes on from NC_053489.1 coordinate 641,665,587, forward strand.
CAGCCAGGTGGACAGCAGAGGGGAAGTGCAGCCAGGTGGACAGCAGAGGAGGGGGTGCAGCCAGGTGGACAGCAGAGGGGAAGTGCAACCAGATGGACAGCAGAGGAGGGGGTGCAGCCAGGTGGAGAGCAGAGGGGAAGTGCAGCCAGGTGGACAGCAGAGGAGGGGGTGCAGCCAGGTGGACAGCAGAGGAGGGGGTGCAGCCAGGTGGACAGCAGAGGGGAAGTGCAACCAGATGGACAGCAGAGGAGGGGGTGCAGCCAGGTGGACAGCAGAGGGGAAGTGCAGCCAGGTGGACAGCAGAGGGGAAGTGCAGCCAGGTGGACAGCAGAGGAGGGGGTGCAGCCAGGTGGACAGCAGAGGAGGGGGTGCAGCCAGGTGGACAGCAGAGGAGGGGGTGCAGCCAGGTGGACAGCAGAGGAGGGGGTGTAGCCAGGTGGACAGCAGAGGGGAAGGGCAGCCAGGTGGACAGCAGAGGGGGGGTGCAGCCAGGTGGACAGAAGAGGAGGGGTGCAGCCAGGTGGACAGCAGAGGGGAAGTACAGCCAGGTGGACAGCAGAGGAGGGGTGCAGCCAGGTGGACAGCAGAGGAGGGGTGCAGCCAGGTGGACAGCAGAGGGGAAGGGCAGCCAGGTGGACAGCAGAGGGGAAGTGCAGCCAGGTGGACAGCAGAGGGAGGGGGGGGGGTGCAGCGTGGTGGAGGGAGAATATAGCAAAGTGGACAGCTAGGTGGATGGATGCAGCCAAGTGGAGGGGGTCACACACCAGTGATAAGATCATCCCCAGCGCTTCCCCCACCACCTGACAAGTTCCTACCTTGGAGCACTTCTTTCCATCTCCCTCCACATGTCACAGGCTGGGTAAGCTGCAGGATCAGCTTTGCTTTGGGCTCCACACTCCTCCAGGACAAGTGGCTTCGGCCCAGCGTGTGGCCACCAGTCTAGGCCTGGGTGTATCCATTCTGGGTGTCTATGCCCTGCTCCTCCAATGGTTGCACATCACCCAGAGAGGGAGGCGGGGCGGGCAGAAAGCTGACACCCACGGCTGCTGCTGCCTGCAGGACATCAGCATGGTCACCTCTGGCTTAGTGCAGCGAAGGGGACGATCTGTCTGCTTCTTCTCCCTGCCTAGTCACTCTGCAGCCAGCCATATAGAGCCGCATCAGTCACCATCGGCTGAGGAGGAACTGATCTTCTGTAGAAGGCCCAGCAGCTGTGGCAGCGCTCCCTGGCGGAAGTGCGCTCTAGGCGGCTGCTTAGTTCGCCTAGTGGGAGCGCCGGCCCTGATCCTACTATTAGTCGTGGTGTATGGGCAGCTTGACTGGAGCATAATAGAACACATCTTCACAGCTGAAATCGAGACTTATCAGACCAGGCAACGTTTTTCCAATCTTCTATTGTCCAATTTTGGTGAGCATGTGTGAATTGTAGCCTCAGTTTCCTGTTCTTAGCTGACAGGAGTGGCACCCAGTGTGGTCTTCTGTTGCTGTAGCCCATCTGCTCCAAGGTTCAATGTGTTGTGCATTCAGAGATGGTATTCTGCATACCTTGATTGTAATAAATGGTAATTTGAGTTAGGCCCCTTTTAGACGTCCGTTCCGCCTGTCCGTTCATTACAAGTCTGTTAACAGACTTGTAATGAATCCCTATGGGAACGCGTCCGTTAGCGGATGGAGCATCCGCTAGCGTCCGCGTCCGTCAGGATCCGGTTTTCGGACGGAAGAAAACCCTATTTTTCTTCCGTCCGGCGGAACGGAACTGATGCAGACGGACAGACGGTCCGTCTGCATCCGGTTCCCCATAGGGGACAGCGGAGCTGAGACAGGGCGGTCCCTGCACTGTGTGCGGGGAGCGCCCTATCCGCCGAGAGCTCAGCGGGGATCCCCGCTGAGCCGACGGAGCGGACAAAGGAAACTGAAGGGACGTGTGAAAGAGCCCTTACTGTTGTCTTTCTATTATCTCCAAATGGTCTGCATATTCTCCTCTGACCCTTGACATCAACAAGACATTTTCCTCCACACAATGCCGCTGACTGGATATTTTCTCTTCTGCAGACCACTCTCTGTAAACCCTAGAGATGGTTGTATGTGAAAATCTCAGTAGATCAACAGTTTTTGAAATACTCAGACCAATCCGTCTGACACCAACAACCATGCCACATTCAACGTCACTTAAATCCCCTTTCTTCCCCATTCTGATGTGCGGTTTGAACTTCAGCAAGTCGTCTTCACCACATTCATATTCCTAAATGCATTGAGTTGCTACCATGTGATTGGATGATGAGCAATTTGTGTTACCAAGACATTGAACAGGTGCACCTAATAAAGTGACTGGTGAGTGTATATAAAAAGTCCTATTATAGTATACTATTACATGAAAGAAATGAAGGGATGGATGGATGAATAACATTGTAACAAGTCAATGGAACAGGAATTGATAAAAAGGAACAAGGTTTATTATCTTCAAAACACATTCAAGGTTTGCAATAAAATTGTAATAAGGATTGTAAGTAAAAAGAGCCTACAGTACCGCTGTTGGTCAATGGGGCAGTGAGGAGCTGACAACATCTGAGGGTGCCGGTGGCGAAGCATGGGGGGGGGTGCCAATGGCCATGCTGTGATAGATGGAATACAGGGAAGGATGCCACTGGTCAGGTGAGGGACGAGTCAGCTGATTGGGCATGCAGGGCCAGAAGCTGGGAGAGTCAAGCTGTGGACAAAGCAGGCTCGTACGAATGACGAACGATGCCTGCCGAGATGATGGCAGAGGAGAAGACCCAGGGACCAGAGTGGTACATAGGCTTATCTGTTGCTGTGACAATGCGTTTTGTGCAAATGCGCTTTGTCAAAGGGGCTTCCATCCCATTAACCCACTGAGCACTGACCTTATTAACTTCTATGACTACATCCATGGTTGTAGTCACTGTATTCACCTAGGGAAAAAAAGTGTCAATAAAACACACACTACAAAGGTTTTTAAAGTCATTTATTAGGCAGCTCGGGGGGTCTCTTCCGACTTTGGGGGTCTTTTTCGACTTCTCCGCTCTCTCCGACCTCTTCTACCGCTCTTCGGTTCTTCTCCCGCTCTCCGGTGTCTTCTGACAGGCTCCTCCGCTATCTTCTGTTTTTTTGCCCGCTCTTTTGCTAGCGGGTGCCCGGTCTTCCCTGTCGTCTTCTTCCGATGTTGACACGATGCTCTCTCCCGCTGTAGTGCCGTGTGCGCGCTGCGCAAAGACTTATATAGGGATGGGGCGGAGTCACTAGTTGATGTCAGTCGGTGCCCCCGCCCCTTATAATGTCACCATCCCATCATGCCCCGGGGCTGAGGGCATGTGGAGGGGGGGCACTCGCTCGCCCCCCTTTCCTGACCTGCCAGGCTGCATGCTCCAAGAGGGGTCTGGTATGGATCTTGGGGGAACCCGCCACGCCATAAAACCAGGATTGTTTAACCACTTGCCGACCGGCTAACTCCGATATACGTCGGCAGAATGGCACGTCTGCGCTGGTACATTGCTTTAAATTTGGCGCTGTGCATGTGCGCGTGCTACGTGACCATGTCTGCCGGTGTCCCGCGATCGTGTCACGGAGCTGCAGAACGGGGAGATGCCTATATAAACAAGGCATTTCCCTGTTCTGCCTATTGACAAGACACTGATCTACTTCTCCCTGTCATCGGGAGCAGTGATCACTGTTATGTCACTTGTAGCCCAGCCCCCCCACAATTAGAATCACTCCCTAGGACACACTTGACCCCTTCATCGCCCCCTAGTGTTTAACCCCTTCCCTGCCAGTGTCATTTACACAGTAATCAGTGCATCTTTATAGTACTGATCTCTTTAAAAATGATTTACAGCGACTGCACTTCCAAGTGCACTTTCAGTGCTATTTCAAGAGCACTTTGCACTTGTAGTGCAAAGTAGATTTGCCTTTCGTAAATAACCCCTTAGGCCTCGTACACACGACCGAGTAACTCGGCGGGCGAAACACATCGTTTTCCTCGTCGAGTTCTTGTTAGGCTTGTCGAGGAACTCGATGAGCCAATTTTCTCCATTCCCGTCGAGGAAAAAGATGACATGTTCTCTTTTTGGCTCGTCGAGTTCCTCGACAGTTTCCTCGCTGAAAAATGTACACACGACCAGTTTCCTCGGCAAAAAAATCTCCCACCAAGTTTCTTGATGGATTCTGCCGAGGAAACCGGTCGTGTGTACGAGGCCTTAGGCCCCGTACACACGAGAAGACATGTCCGATGAAAACGGTCCGTGGACCGTTTTCATCGGACATGTCTCCTGGAAGCTTTTGGTCTGATGTGTGTACACACCATCAGACCAAAATCCCCGCGGACAGAGAACGCAGTGACTTAGAAGACACCGACGTTCTCAAACACGGAAGTGCAATGCTTCCACGCATGCGTCGAATCAATTTGACGCATGCGCGGGATTTCGGGACGCTGGTTACACGTCATAACCAGCGGACATGTCCGATTAGGTGTACTAACCATCGGACATGCTTGCTAAGAAACTTTTGTCTGCTGGAAACCTGTCCGCTAGGCCGTACAAACGATCGGACATGTCCGCGGACCAGTTTCAGCGGACATGTTCGACCGTGTGTACGGGCCTTAGTGTTTTTTTCAATATGTACGCTTCTTTTTTTGTTTATAGCGCAAAAATAAAAACCGCAGAGGTGATCAAATACCACCAAAATAAAGCTCTATTTGCGGGGAAAAAGGACGTCAATTTTGTTTGGGTACCACGTCGCACGACTGCGCAATTGTCAGTAAAAGCGAAGCAGTGCCGAATCTCAAAAAGTGCTCTGGTCAGGAAGGTGGTAAATTCTTCTGGGGCTGAAGTGGTTAAAAAGGATATACTTTATTACTGTATATAAATAAATTGGTTTGTGCTTGAGTTTCTACGTTAGAGTCTATGGTCCGATGTTGCTAACAGGATTACCTAATAGGAGATGCTCTTTTTTTTTTTTTTTTTGAGCACATACGTATGGTACTAATACAATCATGTCTTGTCTATGTAGATCCAGATACAGTAAGTATATAAAAGAGGAAGGAGGTTTTTGTACGGCTCTGTATCACTGTGTGAGAGGGACGCTCTTGCTCTGCATACAGTAATACTCGGCTTCATCTTCCAGTTGAGCTCCACTGATTGTAAGAGTAAAATAATCATACGGAGATCCGGATCTACTGCCACTGAACCTCTCCGGGACTCCAGACTGGCGATTGGTTCCCCAATAGATAAGACGTTTTGGCGGTTGATCGGCTTTCTTTTGGAACCAATATATTAGACTGTCACCATCTGAGTGAGTAACATCAGAACCTGATTTACAGTTTATCTGAAGATTCTCTCCTGGAGACACTGAGATATATTTTGGGGTCTGCGTCATCACAATCTCTCCATAGGAGGCTTGGGAGACAAAGAAGAAATGTAATTAGCTGCAATTAAAACAGATAGAAATATTATGTGATTCTAATGTTGTTACAGAATTGTAAGGATTGGTAAAATAAAGAAAGAATGTTAAAGCAATTATCCAGAGATCATTCATTTTCTGTACCTTTTGTATAAAGATAAAGGACACAGAGCAGACATGGCAGAGGGACCATCTTGATGTGTCAGGACTGTCACACACACAGATCATTGCTTTCCAGAATACAGAGTTTATATCATGTGAAGTCTAAAGGGAAATGAGCTCAGAGTTCCTGTATGTAAAATAGCAAGTATGCAAATTCTACTGACAGATTCCTCACCCAGACCTTTTACTAGAATCCTTCACAACGTATCTCCAATATTTTCAAAAGGGTGTTTTTTGTAGTGTGTACAACTCATGAAGATTGTGCTTTCACACTGAACAGTGATGTTTAACCACTTAAGCCCCGGACCAATATGCTGGCTAAAGACCCAAGGGGTTTTTACAGTTCGGGACTGCGTCGCTTTAACAGACAATTGCGCGGTCGTGCGACGTGGCTCCCAAACAAAATTGGCGTCCTTTTTTCCCCACAAATAGAGCTTTCTTTTGGTAGTATTTGATCACCTCTGCGGTTTTTATTTTTTGCGCTATAAACAAAAATAGAGTGACAATTTTGAAAAAAAAATGCAATATTTTTTACTTTTTTCTATAATAAATATCCCCCAAAAATATATAAAACATTATTTTTTTTTTCCTCAGTTTAGGCTGATACGTATTCTTCTACCTATTTTTGGAAAAAAAAATCGCAATAAGCGTTTATCGATTGGTTTGCGCAAAATTTATAGCGTTTACAAAAAAGGGGATAGTTTTATTGCATTTTTATTAATTATTTTATTTTTACTACTATTGGCGGCGATCAGTGATTTTTTTTGTGACTGCGACATTATGGCGGACACTTCGGACAATTTTGACACATTTTTGGGACCATTGGCATTTTCACAGCAAAAAATGCATTTCAAATGCATTCTTTTCTGTGAAAATGACAATTGCATTTTGGGAGTTAACCACAGGGGGCACTGATGGGGTTATGTGTGACCTCATTTGTGTTTCTAACTGTAGGGGGTATGGCTGTAGGTGTGACATCGTCGATTGTGGTTCCTTATAAAAGGGAACACACAATTGATGACAGCGCCACAGTGAAGAACGGGGAAGCTGTGTTTACACACAGCTCTCCCCGTTCTTCAGCTCTGGGGACCGATCGCGGGAGCTTCGGACCGGGCGCGTTCACGCGCTAGCGGCCCGTGACCCCACGGCTGGGCTTAAAGAGCCACGTACATGTATGTGGATGTGCCCAGCCGTGCCATTCTGCCTACGTATATCGGCGTGAATGGGTCCTTAAGTGGTTAAGTACACCCCGGTCTCTGGTGAACCAGCTGAAATGCAGTTCCTTGAAAAAAAGTATTCATACCTCTTGAAATTTTCCACATTTTGTCATGTTACAACCAAAAGTATAAATGTATTTTATTGGGATTTTATGTAATAGACCAACACAAAGTGGCACATAATTGTGAAGTGGAAGGAAAATTATAAATGGTTTTCATTTTTTATTTACAAATAAATATGTGAAAAGTGTGGTGTGCATTTGTATTCAGCCCCCTTTACTCTGATACCCCTAACTAAAATCTAGGGGAACCAATTGCTATCAGAAGTCATCTACTTAGTAAATAGAGTCCACCTGTGTATAATTTAATCTCAGTATAAATACAGCTGTTCTGTGAAGCCCTTATAGGTTTGTTAGAGAACCTCAGTGAACAAACAGCATCAGGAAGGCCAAGGAACACACCAGACAGGTCAGGGATAAAGTTGTGGGGAAGTTTAAAGCAGAGTTAGGTTAAAAAAAGTTTCCCAAGCTTTGAACATCTCAAGGAGCACTGTTCAATCCATCATGGAAAGAGTATGGCACAACTGAAAACCTACCAAGACATGGCCGTCCTCCTAAACTGACAGGCTGGGCAAGAAGGGCATTAATCAGATAAGCAGCCAAGAGCCCCATGGTAATTCTGAAGGAGCTGCAGAGATCCACGGCTCAGGTGGGAGAATCTGTCCACAGGACAACTATTAGTCATGCACTCCACAAATCTGGCCTTTATGGGAGAGTGGCAAGAAGAAAGACATTGTTTAAGGAAACCATAAAAGTCCCATTTGCATTTTGCAAGAAGCCACGTGGAAGAAGGTGCTCTGGTCAGATGAGAGCAAAACAATTTTTTGATCTAAAAGCAAAACACTGTGTGTGGCGGAAAACTAACACTGCACATCACCCTGAATACACCATCCCAACCGTGAAACATGGTGGTAGCAGTATAATGTTGTGGGGATGTTTTTCTTCAGCAGGGACAAGGAAGCTGGTCAAAGTTGATGGGAAGATGGATGGAGCCAAATACAGGGCAATTTGTCTCGAGTCTACAAAAGACTCGAGACTGAGGCGGAGGTTAACCTTCCAGCAAGACAATTACCCTAAACATACAGCCAGAGCTACAATGGAATGGTTTAGATCAAAGCATATTCATCATGTATTAGAATGGCCCAGTCCAGACCTAAATCCAATTGAGAATCTGTGGCAAGACTTGAAAATTGCTGTTCATCCAATCTGACAGAGCTTGAGATATTTTGCAAATAAGAATGGGCAAAAATACCCCTCTCTAGATGTGCAAACCTGGTAGAGTCATACCCAAAAAGACTTGCAGCTGTAATTGCAGCAAAAGGTGGTTCTACAAAGTATTGACTCAGGGGGGCTGAATACAAATGTACCCCACACTTTTCACATATTTATCTGCAAACAATTTGGAAAACCATTTATCATTTTCCTTTCACTTCACAATTATGTGCCACTTTGTGTTGGTCTATCACAAAAAAAAACAATAATATACATTTACGTGTTTGGTTGTAACATGACAACAGTTGGAAAATTTCAAGGGGTATGAATACTTTTTCAAGGCACTGTAGTTTCTTGAGCTACAATTTATTGTATAGCTGTAAAACAATGGGAGATGTAGACCCAAGTACATGGAGTAGATACCTCTGGTCTTCTGCTCAGTGTGAGCTGAGTCGTAGCCTTGGGGCCGGCTGGTCTGAGGCCTCTCAACTGAGAGTAGGCCCAGGAGTTTCTGGGACCTACTAATCCAGGGATGGTCCTTCGCTTCCTTACCTACGGGAGGAAGCTGAACCAGTGGGATTCAATTGAAGGACGCACCCGGGCAAATTTACCTCACTGTGCTGTCGGCCTGGCTGAAAGATTCTTGGCACCGTGAGTTGTGTACTTTATTGGAACTATACAAAGTGTGCAGTTGGTTACACGATCTTGTGGCAGAAGATCGTGGGACAGCCTGACAACACCTATCAAGTCTGTGGCAGAGACTTTGACGAGCTTCACACCAGCTGCTAGGCCAGTGAGAGTAGGCCTATCTGGTGGTTGCTGAAATCCAGTGTGGAACTGAATTAATCCTCTGGATCTAAGTTGTACCCATGATCTGCAAAGCAAAAGTACCCGAGTCTTTCCCCATCCCTCTACCCCTCTGTTGGAGAACTTTGTTCAATAAAAATTAGGCATGTGCATTTCGTTTCGTTCCGAATCGAAATTCGGACGAATTTTTTCATTATTCGGACATTCGGATGCATACGAATTCCCGAATTGCAATATTAATGAATTTACCGAATCCGAACGAACGTTTTCGATTCCGAATCGAAAACCCGCGGACGAAATTCGATCGGAATTCGAATTTTTTTTGTTTCGAATTCCGATCGAATTTCGTCCGCGGGTTTTCGATTTGGAATTCGATTTTTTTTTTTTTTTTCGAATTCCGATCGAATTTCGTCCGCGGGTTTTCGATTTGGAATTCGATTTTTTTTTTTTTTTCGAATTCCGATCGAATTTCGTCAGCGGGTTTTCGATTTGGAATTCAAATTTTCTTTTTTTTTTTTTTTCGAATTCCGATCGAATTTCAAAATTATATTCGAAAAGAGACTATTTGTTGTCGAATCCGGTCGAAATACTTTCGAATTCGACCGGATTTTTCGAAATTCGGTCGAAAACGAACGAGTTCCGAAAACGAATTTAACACATGTAACGAACCTAACTTAACGAAATTAATTAAATAACGAATTAAAACGAAACGAAACAAAACAAAATTTTCCCTTTTGCACATGCCTAATAAAAATCTTGAAAGAGACTTTGGGGTTTATTTACTAAAGGCAAATCCACTTTGCACCACAAATGGACTTGGGAGTGCAATCGCTGTAGATCTGAGGGGGACATACAAGGAAAATAAAAAAGAAAATTGTTGCTTGCACATGATTCGATGATAAAATCAGCAGAGCTTCCCCTCATTTCAGATCTACCCCTCAGATCTAAAGCAACTGCACTTCCAAGTGCACTTGCAGTGCACTTGTAGTGCAAAGTGGATTTGCCTTTAGTAAATCAACCCCTTTGTGTTTGGTGCAGACATTTTTGTGGACAACTCTTCAGGGAGAACCCCTGAAACGAGCGCATGGAACAGTAAGGTAACGGCAGGCCTAAATCGAAACCAGACGCTCCTTTGAGGGTAGTGCTACAGTATTAAAGAAGTAATTTTCCTTACAGTGAACTTTTGCGTTACTTCTTGTAACTCATCATTTGGGACTATACTATACTGTGTTTGCACTTTTTGGTACCTTATTTGATTTCCTATACATCTTTTTTTTCTGTGAAATACAGTAAAACCTTGGTTTGCGAGCATAATTCGTTCCAGAAACATGCTTGTAATCCAAAGAACTTGAATATCAAAGATTTTTTTTTTACAGGGTATAAAAGAGAAGAGAGGCACTTCTAAGTGTAGCAATAAGTTGCTAAATGTTGTACCTTCATTAAATGTAACCATATTGCTACACTTAGAGGCTCCTCTCTTCTTTTTTATACTTGTGACATGACGCTACTCTTATATCAAGACATCACTTGTATATCAAGGCAAAATTTATTATAACATTTTGGTTGTCTTGCAAAACGCTCTCAAACCAAGTTACTCTCAAACCAAGGTTTTACTGTAAAAGTATTTGGACTGCAGTAAGTTTAAAGTGACATCGTATACAACAATTCCCAGCTCTTACATCTTTACTCTTCTGCTCATATTGCATAATACTATCAGCCTTCAAAGTTAATCACCTGTAAATCATAATATAAACCACTAGAGGGCCTCCAAGGATAACAACCTTATATACTGTACATACAGTACACAGTTTCTCACCCAAGCTGCAATCGGTGCTAGTCTCAGGTTTCCCCAATTCTACCCAAATTAGAACTAAAGGCAAAAGTTTTTTTTTTTATTTATCATTTTGGATAGAGTAAGGGAGGGTTATAATCCCAGTCAAATTTATATTTTTTGTGTTTTGAATAGATTTTAATTAACCACTTCATCCCTGGAAAGAATTTACCCCCTTCCTGACCAGAGCACTTTTTGCGATTCGGTACTGCGTCGATTTAGCTGACAATTACGCAAACGTGTGACGTTGCACCCAAACAAAATTGACGTCCTGTTTTTCCCACAAATAGAGCTTTTTTTGGTGGTATTTGATCACCTCAGAGCCTAAAGTATCATTATCACCTGGCAAGTTTTTTAATGCCATTTGTATCCAAATTGGGGAGATCTCCCTTAACCTCCCTGGCGGTATGATTCTTTCAGAAAAAGGGTGCTGAAAGCGGTACCATTATTTGCAAGGAAATTTGGCGTTTTATACTGTAGGCCTGTAATTCTTAGGAATAACTCACTTAAATCTGACCAAACAAGAGTCTAATAGGCATCCCGGGTATAAAAAAATTTTTAAAACAAAATTATAAATTATAATATAATAAATAATTATAAATAATTATAACAAATAATAATATAATTATAATAAAAATTATTCAATAATGTACGGTAATCAACTTAAAATCACTGAAATTTGCTCAGTTGCAGAATTGTCGCTGTCATTACTTTTATTTTTTTATGACGAATTTCCCCACAAATCGCTATCGCTCAATTCTGCAAGTGATTGTAATTTATTATCGCTGTTTTCTAGCTGCTCTAAAACCATTTTTGACATAAAGGGACACTTTTGGTTGCTATGGACAATCTACAGTTTGCAGGCAGAAAGAAACGTTTTTATTATATAAAAGTACATGTAGGGCACTGGGCAGACCACTAGGGACAAGGGGGGTATATTTTTTACATACCGTACTGTAATCTATAAGATTACAGTATACTTTATGTAATGTGTTTGTTTACCATTTTGAATTTGGTGCCGTTCTCCGCTCCCGTGAATCTTAACGTCGCAGGGGACGGAGATCGGCGGCACAAGAGGACACTGTGTGAATCGAGCGAGGTCCCGCTCGCTCACACAGCGCGGCGGCATCGCTGGATCCAGGGACAAGGTAAGTAAACCAAACCTGTGGATTCAGCGAGGCGAGCCCGAGTCTGACTCGGGGTTACCGATTGTAGCTGAAAAATGTAACCCTGAGTCAGACTCGGGAACACCGCCAGGGGGGTTAACTTCCTGTCCCATAGCCAAAACAGGAAGTGAGTGGAAATCCCTCCAAAGTGAGGGATCACCAGATCTAGTGTTCCAATTGGATGATTTCCTTCTATTCCTGTTCTGGTCCCAACCCAAAGTTTTGCATTTTCTTACATTTTTTACTTTCAATAATAACGGTATGCCGCGATGCCCATTACTGACACCAGTGGCATCCAATGTCACTGCATGATGTGGCCACCACATACTGCGCATGTGAGTGCGTAGTGTGAAAATGTGCAAACAAGTGTTTAATAAATGCTAGATGTGAACCTAGCCTTATAGACGATCACATGCTATACTATGAATAAAAGCGTTAAAAGATCAACCCCCTCACGATCTTAATCCAGCATTTCCATGATTCATATAACAAGTGTCGTTCTCTGCTCAAAACAAGAAAAGGCAGCTGGCAAACTTTATCACAACATTGCTCAGCGCTGAGAGATAAAAACATTGGGGGTTATTTACGAAAGGCAAATCCACTTTGCACTACAAGTGCAAAGTGCACTTGGAAGTGCAGTCGCTGTAAATCTGAGGGGTAGATCTGAAATGAGGGGAAGCTCTGCTGATTTTATTATCCAATCATGTGCAAGCTAAAATGCTGTTTTTTATTTTCTATGGTTTCTATTTATTTTTTATGGTTTCTTGCGCGGCGTCCATCGGCGGCCTCGTCGGGTCCGGCATCCATCTGCGGCTTCTGTGGTGTCCTCCTCGTCAGGTCCGGCGTCCGTCTGCGGCTTCAGTGGTGTCCTCCTCATCGGGTCCGGGGTCCAGCGTCCATCTGCGGCTTCGGTGGTGTCCTCCTTGTTGGGTCCGGCGTCCGTCTGCGGCTTCGGTGGTGTCCTCCCGGCTTCTCTCGCACTGTTACCCGTCGAATCGCCACTTCCCGCACTCAGTTTGAATGCCTGCGCCGACATATACGGAGTGCAGTACACTCAGCTACATTCGGCCAGGCTCGGCTTCGCTCGTGCTCATGCTCTGTGACGTTTAATGCGTGAGCACGAGCCTGGCCGAATGTAGCCGAGTGTACTGCATTTGGTATACGTTGGCGCAGGCATTCAAACTGAGCGCGGGAAGCGGGTATAGGCGTATATCGCGCACCCACAATTTTCCCCTTTATTTTAAGGGGAAAAAAGTGCGCGGTATACGCCGATAAATACGGTTTATTAAATTTTCATTTTGATTTTCTCTGATTTCATTGTCTTATAGATTTGTGATTCTTTGTCTTTTCCTGCTCACTTGTATTTTTATTATCATTTATTTCTATATGTTCTTTTTTTACCTGTTTTGATAATATTTTTGTAACAACTAATTGTCAATTTATTAGTAAATTGCACCGTCTTTCATTGCTATGATATTCACAAATTATTGAGAGAGGAAATCTTATCGATCACACCACAGGTGGGCGACAGACATATCACTTAAAGTGGATCTGTCCTCCATTAATATTGGCTAAACTGACCAAAGGTGTTAAAGGCAGGAATCCAAAGCTCATTACTGTTCTGTGCATACTCTAAAACATGCTTACAGTGCCTTGAAAAGTATTCATACCCCATAAAATGTTCCACATTTGTCAGGTTACAACCAAAAATGTAAATGTATTTTATTGGGATTTTATGTGATAAACCAACACAAATTTGGTGTTGTGAAGTGGAAGGAAAATGATAAATAGTTTTCAATTTTTTTTACAAATAAATATGTGAAAAGTGTGGAGTGCATTTGTATTCAGCCCCCCTGAGTCAATACTTTGTAGAACCGCCTTTCACTGCAATTTCAGCTGCAGGTCACACAAATCTTGTCTGAAATTCCGACCGTCAAGAACACGGTGACGTACAAGACATACAATGAGCCGAGATCAATGAAGTTCAATAGACAGTTTGGCTTTTCTGCTTGATGCTGAGCATGCATGTTTTTTTGTGCGTCGGAAATGCATACAGACGAGCGAAATTTCCGACAAGAACTTTTTCTGTCTGAAAAATAGAGAACCTGCTCTCAATCTTTTGCTGGCGGAAATTCTGACAGAAAATGTTGGATGGAGCATACACACGGTCATATTAGTCGACCAAAAGCTCACATTCAACTTTTTTTGATGGAAAATCCTATCGTGTGTACAGGGCATAACAGGCATTCTTCTAATGCCGCGTACAGACAGTCATTTTTTGTGATGAAAAAAAATGAAGTTTTAAGTGATGAAAAAAAACGACATTTTTGAAACTTCATTTTCAAAAACGATGTTGCATACACACCATATATTTTCAAAATGCTCTAGCAAAGCGATGTTACGTTCAGCACTTATGACGGCACTCTGTTCCATTGAAGCTCGCTTCATAACTTGCTTCTGAGCATGTGCGGGTTTAAAAACGTCGTTTTCAACGTCATTTTGCCCACACACTATCATTTTAATTGACACAAAAAACGACATTTTGAAAAATGACACAAAAAATTCGAGCATGTTCGAATTTTTTTTTGGTCGTTTTTCTGAAGACATAAAACAACGTTTTCCCCACACACTATCATTTTAAATGACGTTTTCAAAAACTTCATTTTTTTTTCATCACAAAAAATGACCGTCTGTATGCGGCATAAGATTGCCCTGTATTTGGCTCCATCCAACTTCCTATCAAGTCAGACCAGCTTTCCTGCTGAAGAAAAGCATCCCCACAACATGATGCTGCCACCATCATGTTTCACGGTGGGGATGGTGTGTTCAGGGTGATGTGTAATGTTAGTTTTCTGCCACACATAGCATTTTGCTTTTAAGCCAAAAAGTTAAATTTTGGTCTCATCTGACCAGAGAAACTTTTTCAACATGTTTGCTCTGTCCCCCACATGGCTTCTCAAAAACTGCAAATGAGACTTCTTATGGCTTTCTTTCAACAATGGCTTTCTTCTCACTCTTCCATAAAGTTAATAGTTGTCCTGTGGACAGATTCTCCAACCTGAGCTGTGGATCTCTGCAGCTCCTCCAGAGTTACCATGGACCTCTTGGCTGCTTCTCTGAGGCCTCGTACACACGACCGAGTTTCTCGGCAAAAACCATCAAGAAACTTGCAGGGAGATTTTTTTTTGCCGAGGAAACCGGTCGTGTGTACATTTTCGTTGAGGAAACTGTCGAGAAACTCGACGAGCCAAAAAGAGAGCATGTTCTCTATTTCCTTGACGGGAATGAAGAAAATTGGCTTGTCGAGTTTCTCGGCGGCTTCACAAGGAACTCGACGAGCAAAACGATGTGTTTCGCCCGTCGAGTTTCTCGATCGTGTGTACGAGGCCTGATGAATGCTCTCCTTGCCTGTCAGTTTAGGTGGACGACCATGTCTTGGTAGGTTTTCAGTTGTGCCATACTCTTTGCATTTTTGGATGAGGGATTTAACACTGCTCTATGATGTTAAAAGCTTGGGATTTTTTTTTTATCACTTAACCCTTTTTTAAACTTCTCCACAACTTTATCTGGTGTGTATCTGGTGTGTTCCTTGACCATTATGATGCTGTTTGTTTACTTAGGTTCTCTAACAAGCTTCTGAGGGCTTCACAGAACAGCTGTAGTTTTACTGAGCTTAAATTACACGCAGGTGGACTCTATTTACGAATTAGGTGACTTCTAAAGACAATTGGTTCCACTAGATTTTAGTTGGGGGTATCAGAGTAAAAGGGGCTGAATACAAATGCATGCCTCACTTTTCAGATATTTATTTGTAAAAAATCTGGAAAACCGTTTATTATTTCCCTTCCACTTCCCAATTATGTACCACTTTGTGTTGGTCTATCACATAAAATCCCCAAAAAATACTTTGAAGTTTTTGGTTGTAACATGACAAAATTTATCAAACATGTTTTTTTGGTAAGAAATTAATAAAAAATAAATAAAAAAACACTAAAGTTAGCCTGATTTTTTTGTATAATATGAAAGATTATGTTACATCAAGTAAATAGATACCTAACATGTCACGGTTTAAAATTGCGCACACTTGTTGAATGGCCTCAAACTTCATAATTTAAAAGTCTTCGTAGGCAATGTTTTTTTTTTTTTTTTTACATGTTTAGAGTTACAGAGGAGGTCTAGTACTTGAATTATTGCTCTCGCTCTAACATTCGTGGCATATATAACCTGTGTCTATCTGGCTCTGATACTAGCCACTGACCTCACCACACGGTATGTATGTATGTATGTATATATAGATCTATCTATCTATCTATCTATCTATCTATCTATCTATCTATCTATCTATCTATCTATCTATCTATCTATCTATCTATCTATATCAGTTGGTTTGTCCTTGAGTTTTCATTTTAGAGTCTATGGCCAGATCTTGCTAACAGAAATACTTTAAATATGTGCATACGTATGGTACTAATACAATCATGTCTTGTCTATGTAGACCCAGATACACTACAGTAAGTATATAAAAGAGGAAGGAGGTTTTTGTACGGCTCTGTATCACTGTGTGAAAGGGAAGCTCTTGCCCTGCATACAGTAATACTCGGCTTCGTCTTCCAGTTGAGCTCCACTGATTGTAAGAGTAAAATAATCATACGGAGATCCGGATCTACTGCCACTGAACCTCTCCGGGACTCCAGACGAGCGTTTGGTTGCCCGATAGAAAAGACGTTTTGGAGGCTGATCGGCTTTCTTTTGGAACCAATATATTAGACTGTCACCATCTGAGTAAGTAACATCAGAACTTGATTTACAGTTTATCTGAGGATTCTCTCCTGGAGACACTGAGATATATTTTGGAGTCTGCGTCATCACAATCTCTCCATAGGAGGCTTGGGAGATAAAGAAGAAATGTAATTAGCTGCAATTAAAACATATAGACATTTTATGTGATGCTAATGTTAATAAAAAACGCAAGGATTTATAAAATAAAGAAAGGCAGTGAGAAGACATGTTTTCTGTACCTTTTGTATAAAGATAAAGGACACAGAGCAGACATGGCAGAGGGACCATCTTGATGTGTCAGGACTGTCACACACACAGATCATTGCTTTCCAGAATACAGAGTTTATATCATATGAAGTCTAAAGGGAAATAAGCTCAGAGTTCCTGTATGTAAAATAGCAAGTATGCAAATTGTACAGATTCCTCTCCTTTTACTAGAATTCTGCACAATGTATCTCCGATATTATAAAAAAGGGTGTTTTTTTTTTACTTTTTAATGAAAATTATGCATTCACTCTGAACAACAGTGATGTTGAAGTACACCCCAGTCTCCGGTGAACAAGCTTGATTACGTTCTTGTGCTACAATTTATTGTATAGCTGTAAAGCATAGGCGTCTCTAGACCCAGGTACCTGAGGCACACATCTTGGATCTCATGCCCAGTGCCCATGTCTAGGGATGAGCTTCAAGTTCGACTCAAACATTGTCTGTTTGCCGAACAGCGAACAATTTGGGGGGTTCGCAGCAAATTCGAAAAGCCGCAGAACACCCTGGAAAAGTCTATGGGAGAAATCTAAAGTGCTAATTTTAAAGGCTTATATGCAAGTTATTGTCATAAAAAGTGTTTGGGGACCCGGGTCCTGCCCCAGGGGACATGTATTAATGGAAAAAAGTTTTAAAAAAACGCCCGTTTTTTCCGGAGCAGTGATTTTAATAATGCTTAACGTGAAACAATAAAAGTGAAATATTCCTTTAAATTTTGTACCTAGGGGGTGTGTAAAGTATGCCTGTAAAGCAGCGCTTGTTTCCTGTGCTTATAACTGTCCCTGCACAAAGTGTCATTTCTGAAAGATAAAAAGTCAATTAAAATCACTGCTCCTGAAAAAACTGAAGTTTTTAAAACTTTTTTTTGCATTGATACATGTCCCCAGGGGCAGGACCCAGGTCCCCAAACACGTTTTAGGACAATAACTTGCATATTAGCCTTTGAAATTAGCACTTTAGATTTCAAACGTTCGAGTTCCATAGACTTTATAATCAGATATTTTTTTATTGAAGTTTCGACATACAAAACACATACTTACTTACGTTTTTTTAAAAAAAAACAATACAAAATATTACATGGTATATTGCCCCACAGGTTTCACATATCTTTAGGAACACATACATGTCCATACAACACCTCTGTATTCTTCAGCACTATATTGGGTGCATTATTTCTAGAAAACCTTAAGATACCCTTCATACATATTTTCTTTTCCCCCTTCCCCCCCCCCCTCTACCCCTCCTTCTAGCCTGTTCATTCTACGTCGGCCTAGTAGCCGCTTCAGCTCTGCCTCCAGAAATTCTACTTTGCATCAGCCGCGATGATGCCAAACCTGGGCAATTCAGCCAGGGGCCCCATATATTCTCGAACTTCCCCAAATTACCCCTGTGTTTATACGTAAGTTGTTCCCTAACAAGAGAATCATTTACCGATATTATCCACTCTGTGTGTGTGGGGGCCATTACAGACAGCCATTTCCTAGCAATAAGCTTCCTGGCCAAAAATAGGGTCTTTAAAATAGCAGTAGAGGTATCTGGCATGTACATTTCTTCATCTAACCAGCCCAGCAAACAACTTTTAGGATCCATAGGTAGTTGAAGGTTCCATATGCTATTAACAGTGTCCACCACCGCTCCCCAATAGCGCTGCAGTTTCGGACACCTCCAGAGCATATGAACAAGGGTCCCATTGTCCACAAGACAGCGGGGGCAAAATGGATCATCCCTTCTACGCCATTTATACAACTTTTCAGGTGTGTGATATGTACAATGAATAATAAAAAGCTGGGTTAGCTGCTGAGTTGATGACAATGTCACCTTGAGAACATTACCTAGTATTGTATTCCACTCAATATCAGCAATATATCCTATGTCGTCCCCCCAGCCAGCTCTACACTTCAAAGTCATCGCCGTAGAAACATGACCAAGAAGGGCGCTATACAAGGACGAAATTTGTACTTTCCTGGAGGGTGCCATAGTTAGCTTCATAAGCATTATCGGTCTGGTGAGCTCCCATGTGGATGTTGTAGCCTGCGCCAGAATAGCATATCGCAATTGTAAGTATTGAAAAAAAAAACGGATTGGGCAGATCAAATTCCGCACGTAGGGATTGGAAATCCCTGAGTACCCCTCCATCATATAGCTGTGAAATGTACTTTACTCCCCATCTCTCCCAATCAATGAAATTGTGTAATTTATTAAGTTCTGGGTAGTTACTATTCCTCCATATACGTGACTAGCTAGTATATCCCATATATTGCAAGTGTTTAGTTTTATTCCAAATCTTATCTATGAGTATAAATGTGGGTTACTGGTCCATAGCCCCCAGTTCCCCCGCCTCTATACATTCCACCAGGTTATCTCCGGTTACCTGGGCTCCCAACATATTTCTAGAAGGGTCCGAGGGTTCCGGGCATAACCATCCTGCCAAGTGTTGAAGCTGTGCCGCGACAAAATAAAAAAAATGGGTTCGGTACTGCTAAGCCTCCCAAGTCCTTCCTCTCCTGTAAAGTTTCTAATTTAATTCTTGGGACCTGTTTCCTCCATATTAGTGCTCGGTATATAGTATTGCATTTCTTAAACACTTGGGCGGGGATCCAGATAGGAGCATTATGGAGCACGTAGAGTAACTGAGGGTTCCAGATCATTTTGATCAGGTTACAGCGCCCGACAATGGACAGCGGCAACTTGATCCAGCTCATTGTTTTTTCCTAAAAAAATTTAAGAACGGGTTCCACATTCAGTTTAATATATTGATCTAATTTAGGGTGGACCATAATACCTAAATATTTAAATTTATCCACAACTTTAATCTGGTCAGCAATCTGCGGCAAAGGTCCCGAAAGCGGGTCCAGTGGAAGAAGGGTAGACTTGTCCCAATTAATTTAAAAACCGGAGAAGGTTCCAAAAGTATGAACCTATTCCATAAGATGGGTCAGGGATGCAGACGTGTCACCCAAAAACAGCAGCGCATCATCTGCATATAATGCCAATTTATCCTCTAGCTCTCCCCGCCTGAATCCCTGTATTTCTGGATTCCCCCTTATAGCCGCCGCCAAGGGCTCTATGGTCAGGGCGAAATACAGGGGGGACAGGGGGCAACCCTGCCTTGTTCCCCTATGTAAATCAAAGGAGGGTGAAAGGGTGTTATTTATTGTTTATTGTTTTTTAAGTGTATGGAGTAGCTCCGGTAGGAGCACTCCACAAAACTTTTTATACAGTTCGATTGGCAGTTCATCATTTCCCGGAGCTTTTGAATTTGGAAAGGTGGCCAGCGCAGTCTGGAATTCTTCAAGGGAGAAAGGTGCGTTAAGGCGCTCCCTATCCATCTCCTCAAGACAGGGGAGTGTGATGGAATCCAAAAAACTTACCAAGTCATCCATTGGATATATCACCTTAGAGGAGTATAAGTCTTGATAGAAGGAGTAAAACTCCTTCAGTATAGAGGGCGTGTCCGTAACCGTCAGTTGGATTGATGTCCTAATACTGTGTACCAATTGGGATGGCTGCTGGGACCTAGCTATCATAGCTAACATGTGGCCAGTTTTTTCCCACTCCTCAAAATATGTTTGGGAGGTGAAGAATCTCTTGTTATCAGCTTGTTGTAGATGAATAGTACGATAAAGCTTTTGTGCGTCCTTCCACTTCCCTTCGTATTCGGGCGTGGGGTCCTGCATATACAGTTCCTCTGCTTTTTCCTTTTCCTTTCAGCCTCGTAAGCCCACTGCCTATTCCTTGTTTTAATAAGACTGATTTCTTTTATACACATCCCCCTAATAAAGGCTTTTAGTGTGTCCCATACCACTCCGGGCGCAGCTGATAATTTATTATCATCCAAAAAATATTGGATCTGTGACCGCATGCTCCCCAAATCGGTAAATAACTGAAACCAAAAAGGGTTCAATTTCCAATGCATAGGGAGACATGTTTTATGCAGATCCAAAGAAAGCTGCACCGCGGAGTGGTCAGACAAGCCCCTGGCCAAGTACGTTACCGATGGGTCAAAAGAAAGCATTAAGTCATTACCCAGGGCAAAATCTATACGAGAGAGCATGGAATGAGTCAGGGAATGACAAGAAAACTGGGCGTGAAGGGGGTATTTACATCTCCACAGATCTACCAATCCCAGCTCGGTTACAAATCTAGCAAGTGAGGTATACTCCCTAGGGCCCTGTGGAGAAAACTTTTTATATATATCCAGAGAGGTATCCATTGCACTATTGAAGTCTCCAAGGACATATACAGGTAGCTGCAGATGTCTGGCCAGACATTGCAGTACTGTCAACGTGAAAGGTGTCGGTACATATATATTGGCAATAACACATAAACAAGATTCCCATTTCCCCATTACAAAAATAAACCTGCAAATTTCTCACCGCTCCAGGTGAGCCCCGTAGGCAATCAAGGGCTGTTGAACCACCAAGGTGCTGGCAATGCTGATGATAGCAAATAGAAGAACGAAAACTGGATAGCCGCACTCCAAAATCACTTAAAAATAAGTTGTCTTTATTTTTCAACCGTACACACAGTCACTGCAACCAACAAAAAACAGTATGGCCGACGCGTTTCGCACTTACATTTAGTGCTTAGTCATGGCTAAAGAAGGTTCACAGCTTAATAAAATATATATTAAAACCGTACAATCATGTGATAAAAATCCGCCTATGGTGGTACAGGGTCAATTAACCAATTAATCAATTAAACAATGAACTGAAAAGGACCAAAAAACCTCCCTCAAAATTAACCCTTTAAGATCAAAGAGTAAGTAAAGAAAATATAAAAAATATGTAAAATACGTAAAAAAAATGTATACATAAAAGATATACATAGTGACACCTGTGTGTGTCTAAGCACACCTTCATATTCACAATTTAACCCTCAGTTTGTACACTTTGCTCACTCAGGCATGGATTTTTTATGCGTAAGTGTTCATATGCAGTGCAGCAAACACTCTAATATGTGTTCAGGTAAGATACTGAACTGGTGCTTATGATTTGTACAATACCAAAGTGCGATGACCTATCTGGACATAATTATGTACTAAAGTAAATAAATAAAGTCTAGTTTGATAATGTCCATATAAAGCATGTGAATGAATGAATATCTGTGTTTATACAACATAGACTTGAGCTCTGATCGGGACATTGTTATCAGGAATGCGGATAAGGGGGGAGCGGTGGTCGTTTTGGACTCTTGTCTATACAAAACTGAAGCTATTCGGCAGTTAACAGATATATCCACTTATGCATGTCTTAAAAGTAATCCCACCGCTGAGTTTACACAAGACTTAATTTCTCTCTTAGACAGGGGGGTATCTGCAGGCATTTTTTCTGAGACCGATAGCAAACTTTTTGTTCCCGCACATCCCATAATGCCGGTCTTCCACCACCTGCCAAAGGTCCACAAGGGCCTTGTTCCCTTAACCGGCAGACCCATTGTGGCAGGCATCGGATCGCTCAATGAGCGACTCGGTGAGTGGGTGGACGGCCAACTACAGCCACTTGTGTCTGTTCTCCCGGGTTACCTAAGAGACACCAAACACTTGCTATACAAATTGAGGGGGATTCCCTGGAGGCAGCATTACAGGTGGATGAGTTATGATGTTTGTAGTCTCTATTCCAGTATCCCTCACCATCTGGGTCTGAAGGCAGTTTCTTCTTTTTTGAAGGAGTCAGGCAATTACTCTTTGGTCCTGCAGGAATTCATCATTTCAGCTTTAGAATATCTATTAACTCATAACTTTTTCATGTTCGACGGGGTCTGCTACCTCCAGAGATGCGGGGCCTCAATGGGGGCTAAGTTCTCACCATCCCTGGCCAATCTGTACATGGGGTGGTGGGAAAGGTCCCGCATCTTTGGGGGTACCAGCCCCCACCGTGCAGATACAGTTCTATACTGTCGTTACATCGACGATCTGCTTCTGGTCATTTGAGACGAGTTTGCAGATCTAGATGAATGGTTATATTATCTTAACGATAACGAGCTGAACCTCCGGTTCATGGGCAATTTACAGCCCAGTACCATTGAATTCCTGGATGTAAAGCTCACAGGTGCGAATGGTATTATTTCTACATGGCTATACAGAAAGAGCACAGCGGACAATGCTCTCTTACGAGCTGACTCGTCTCATCCTTCACACACCATCAACAGCATTCCCTATGGACAATTCCTCCGCCTTAAAAGGCTCTGCACCTCCTCCATCGATTTTGCCAGTGAGGCTCGGGAGATGGCTTATAGGTTTAAAGCTAGAGGCTATTCAGCCACAGTAATTAACAATGCTCTTCATAGAGTTAGTGCCATCCCCAGAGACTCACTGTTAGATAGCAAGAGGTCCAGAGATAAACACATCAACCCTGGTGTTAATGAACTGGCTCCCATTTTTTCCACTTCATACAGTATGGAGTTTCACAAAATAAAACAGATTATTAACAAATACTTGCCTGTTCCCATACCACTCCAGGCGCAGCTGATAATTTATTATCATCCAAAAAATATTGGATCTGTGACCGCATGCTCCCCAAATCGGTAAATAACTGAAACCAAAAAGGGTTCAATTTCCAATGCATAGGGAGACATGTTTTATGCAGATCCAAAGAAAGCTGCACCGGGGAGTGGTCAGACAAGCCCCTGGCCAAGTACGTTACCAATGGGTCAAAAGAAAGCATTAAGTCATTACCCAGGGCAAAATCTATACGAGAGAGCATGGAATGAGTCAGGGAATGACAAGAAAACTGGGCGTGAAGGGGGTATTTACATCTCCACAGATCTACCAATCCCAGCTCGGTTACAAATCTAGCAAGTGAGGTATACTCCCTAGGGCCCTGTGGAGAAAACTTTTTATATATATCCAGAGAGGTATCCATTGCACTATTGAAGTCTCCAAGGACATATACAGGTAGCTGCAGATGTCTGGCCAGACATTGCAGTACTGTCAACGTGAAAGGTGGCGGTACATATATATTGGCAATAACACATAAACAAGATTCCCATTTCCCCATTAAAAAAATAAACCTGCCCTCGGGATCTACAAGCGCATCTTGTTTAATGAATGCCTTATTTCTAGAGAACAATATACTAACCCCCCTAGAATATCTAGTATAGACCGAATGGTATTGCACGGGGGATTTAGTCATACTTAGCAATTGGGTAGTATCAACAGTAAGGTGAGATTCCTGCAAGCTATAATTGTGGGATTTTGTTGCAAAAAAAAAGTAAATAAAGCAGTCCTGGAATTGTGCAAACCCCTAACATTCCAGGATAAAATTGTATCTACCTGCTTACCCATAGAAGAAGATGGTTAATTGTACATGACATTCTAGGTCTTATCTGCATTATTCTATTCTGCATTAATTTATATCATTAAACATTCTATGAACCATGGTATATATATGCAACTAATAGCTTTTAGAAAATGGGGTAATTCCCTCTTACACCGCTTAGTGCCCCTAGTATACTCATACTCCTTTATCTCTATACACGTCTTCATATCTATACATATATATATCTATATATACACCTCCACATTATACCCATACATACATATCTATTTTCTGTCTCTTTCCCTGAGTGTGCTATTAACTTTTCCCTGTTTACTATTTTGTTTATCTATGTGCTCTATCATTATATTATGTGACATCTATATATGCTCCTGTTAAATCTATTGGCTTTGTTAATTTACCTTTTACCAGTATTTGTATCATTTGTGTATGTGCATATTTTCCTCTCAGTGTAGTCAAACCCTTCTGTTTTCCCACATGTACCCCCCTTAAATACTCCCCCTCCCTTCTACTTTCCCTCCCAGCTCCTCTTCCCTCCCCACACCCCCCTAGGTAATCCCTGTGGGCTTTTATTGTGACCAGTTCATCCATACTCTCCCACCCCATCCCTCCCCCCCCTACCCCCCCCCATACTACCCCCACTCTAAATCTCATTGTGATACACTCCATTCTCATTCTGTGTCCCCTGAGCTATGTGTGTCTCCCATTGTCCAATCCTTTTAAAGTGCTTGTTATTCCTTAGATTCCCCATATCTATTTCTTTAAGCTAAGTGTTCCGTCATTTTAGTACAAGCTGATCTTTTTTGTCCTCCAACCATGTCATTGCATCCTCTGCGGATTCAAAAAAGAAAGTCCCATCCGGTGCTACCACTCGCAAACGCGCTGGATATAGTAAAGCCTATATTAATTTGAACTTTTGCATTTTACGCTTGACTTCGATAAAGCTGGCCCTCCGCTTCTGCAGGAGAGGTGAAAAATCCGGATACAGTGAAACCTTCGATCCTTCCCACAGAATGTTCCCCATCTCTCTGCTTCTTCTAAGTAACATTACTTTGTCCTTAAAATTCAAAAATTTCATTAATACGTCCCCCTGATGGAGGAGGTTTAGCAAGGACTCTGTGCGCTCTTTCTATTGAGAACTGTGGTGAAAAAGATTCTCTTCCAAATAACTTTGAAAACCAACTTTCCAAGAACTCTGTTGGATTAGTCCCTTCACACTTTTCCGGTAGTCCCACCAGTCTCACATTGTCCCTACGGTTCCAGTTTCCATATCATCCAGCTTTTCCTCAAACTTGCTCATTTGTTCTTTCATTGTTTTAACCTCTTGTTTTACTGGATACAAGTCATCTTCTATTTCAGATATTCGTCCCTCTGCCTCAGTTATCTGTTCATTTGTTTTTTGAAGCTCTTGTCGCACGAGAACCAGCTCTTCTTTAACGCTCTTCATCTGATCGCACAGCTCCCCCAAAGTCTGTTTGCATACGTTGACCACCGAAAATACATCTTTTAATGTAGGGTCCCCTTCCACCGTGGGGACTACTACTAAATTGATCTCAGTCCCTTTATCAACTGTGGGTATATTCTTGTTAATAGCACTTTTACCAGGCCCTACCGGTGGTCCTTGACTTTTCCTATCAGTTGTTATTTTAGTCTGGATTAATAACCCTCCTTTGACTGGGGTATGGTCTGTTGTATGCACATATTTCTCTAATTTAGCTGCTGCACTAGCTGGCCCACTTTTATCTTTGTCCTTGTTCTTAGCAGAGCGTAATGATTGTGGGCCTGACTTGATTGTTTCTTCTTTTCTTTTTTTTTTCCCCTTGATAGTAGCAGGAGGTTACACAGGCGTGGGGAAGGAGCACTTACTGAACACTCAAGGTGTTTCAGTACAAATAGCAATATAATAGCATTAAAAATTTCAGCAGGAGGAAAAGAAGTGGGAAATAAATAAACCTTCCGGTAGTCAGCCTGGAAATTTAAGAATATTCCAGCATTTCCTAAGGAGGACTAAAAGTAGTGAAAACATTTTCCCTTCCCCCCCCCCCCTTCCAGCAGCCTGCCTGGTGATTTGAACTGATTTGAGAGTTATTTCGGCCACACGGAGCCCCGCTTTTCTCCCTCGCCTCTGCTCGGTGTCTCCATTGACACTGTGGGCACCCGGCCATGATAGCTTGTGGCTTCACGGCCAGGCGTGCGCAGCGCATGCGCGAGTCGCGCTGCGCTCTGCTCTCCCAGTGGACAGGCAATCTTCTGGGATCTATAATGTGTCCAAAAGATTGCAGAGAGGGAGGGGCAGCATAGGGGAGAGGAGGAGTCACCTAGGCGGCCCATAGACGGAAGTAGGAAGTGGAACAGGAAGTCCCTCTCTAAAGTAGGCACCCACACCCCCCTCCCAAAAAAAATGACATGCCAAATGTGGCAAGTAAGGGGGCAATGAGTGCTTAAATGGAAGTTCCACTTTTGGGTGGAACTATGCTTTAAGAGCACTGAACAAACAGAACCAATGTATTAAGGGAAACTGACAACTGAGCACCAAGGTAGTAAGGGGCATTAACCACTGATCATCATATTTACATCTGGTGAGTTTTATTATATGTATGTAGGTTTATGTGATATAATATGTGAATATTTTTCTAAATACAGTATTGATTATTTGTGTATTGATTTAGTACACTATGAGAGTTTGTATGTTATAATGCCAGTCCTGAGTACATTGGGAGATCAGGCAAGTTATGACCCCAGTGGATGAAGCAGAGAGTGTCAAGATCATCATATACAGCGCCTTGAAAAAGTATTCATAATCCTTGAAATTTTCCACATTTTGTCATGTTACAACCAAAAACATAAATGTATTTTTTTGGGATTTTATGTGATAGACCAACACAAAGTGGCACATAATTGTGAAGTGGAAGGAAAATGATAAATGGTATATGATAAATTCAGCCCCCCTGAGTCAATACTTTGTAGAACAGCCATTCACTGCAATTGCAGCTACAAGTCTTTTTGGGGATGTCTCTACCAGCTTTGCACATCTAGAGAGGGACATTTTTGCCCATTCTTCTTTGAAAAATAGCTCAAGCTCTGTCAGATTGGATGGAGTGCGTCTGTGATCAGCAATTTTCAAGTCTTGCCACAGATTCTGAATTGGATTCAGGTCTGGACCTTGACTGGGCCATTCTAATACATGAATATGCTTTGATCTAAACCACTAAACCATTCCATTGTAGCTCAGGCTGTATGTTGTCCTGCTGGAAGGTGAATCTCTACCCCAGTCTCAAGTCTTTTTCTTTTTCAGACTCTAACAGGTTTTCTTCTAAGATTGCCCTGTATTTGGCTCCAATTATCTTTCCATCAACTCTGACCAGCTTTCCTGTCACTGCTATAGAAGAGCATCCCCACAACATGATGCTGCCACCACCATGTTTCACAGTGGGGATGGTGTTTTCAAAGTGATGTGCAGTGTTAGTTTTCCGCCACACAAAGCGTTTTGCTTTTAGGCCAAAAAGTTCAATTTTGGTCTCATCTGACCAGAGCCCCTTCTTCCACATGTTTGCTGTGTCCTCCACATGGCTTTTCAAAAGCTGCAAACAGGACTTATGTCTTTCTTTCAACAATGGATTTCTTCTTGCCACTCTTCCATAAAGGGCAGATTTGTGGAGTGCATGACTAATGGTTGTCCTGTGGACAGATTCTCCCACCAGAGCTGTGGATCTTTGCAGCTCCTCCAGAGTTACCATGGGCCTCTTGGCTGCTTCTCTGTTGAATGCTCTCCTTGTCCGGCCTGTCAGTTTAGGTGGATGACCATGTCTTGGTAGGTTTGCAGTTGTGCCATACTCCTTCCATTTTCGCTTTATGGATTGAGCAGAGCTCCATGAGATGTTCAAAGCTTGGAATATTATTTTATAGCCTAGCCCTTCTTTAAACTTCTCCACAACTTTATCCCTGACCTGTCTGGTGTGTTCCTTGGCCTTCATGATGCTGTTTGTTCACTAAGGTTCTCTAACAGAACTGCTGTATTTATACTGAGATAAAATTTCACACGGATGGACTCTATTTACTATTTAGATGACTTCTGGGGGCAATTGGTTCCATCAGATATTAGTTAGGAGTATCAGAGTAAAGGGGGCTGAATACAAACGCATGCCATACATTTCAGATATGTATTTGTAAATAAAGTTGAAAAACATTTATCATTTTCCTTCCACTTCACAATTATGTGCCACTTTGTGTTGATCTATCACATAAAATCCCAATAAAATACATTTAAGTATTTGGTGGTAACAAGACAAAATAAAAAAAATGTCAAGGGGTATGAATACTTTTTCCAGTCACTGTATATTTGGAGAAAACCTGGTGGGACGTTGTGGATCATGCATATTTACCTTTTGGGAATGATCATGAGACTCAAGTAATATAACAAGTCTTCTTTAGTGAGTATGTTACTATAAGGATATGTTTCTACCCTTCTGATATATACTGCACTAGGGAGATGTTTTACTTTCAATTGGTTACATTTGTATTGAAACAGTCTCATTAAAAAAAAATAATAATAATATTGTTTGTCCTGAGATGTATGTGTGTCTGTAAGACTTTTGGCTGTGGCACAGCAAATAAGGCATATTATGTTACTAAAAAGACTGTGGGGTCGGGTTATCCTTAACTATTCCCCTTTAAGTCACTCAGAAAATAGATGTGATATGCAGGATACAGATTATTTAAAATAATAATAATAATAATAATAAAACAATTAAGAAGATGGAATAATGTTGAAGAACTGTTTTATTGGCTCAGGTCATAAAAGGTCCTGGAATATGTATTACTTCTCTAGAGCTGAACATGTGTTTATTCAGAACCTCCTAACTTATTCATTTTGAAAAATTAATCTTTACCTATGAGGACCTATTCTTAATATTTACAGCACAGCAGTATATAGTGGACAACATTAAAGATTGTTATTTTTCTTTAGCAAAGATCGATTCCCTTTAAAATGCAACATATGTAAATATATATATATATATATATATATATATATATATATATATATATATATATATTTTTTTTTTTTTTTTTTTTTTTTACAGGAGTAGTAAAAATAGAGATATAGAAAAAGTACCATATTTTTCGCTCCATAAGACGCACCTAGGTTTTAGAGGGGGAAAACAAGAAAAAAAACATATTCTGAAACCAAATGGTGTACCAAAAAATGTGCCAGTGCCCATGAAATGCAGCCTGACTTGTGCCCATTAACCACTTCCCGACCGCTGCATGTATATGTACGTCCACAGAATGGCACGTACAGGCAAATGGGTCCTTGCCTTCTAGCGGGTGGGGGGTCCGATCGGGACCCCCCCGCTACATGCAGCGGTCGGATTCCCGCGGGGAGAGATCCGGGACAACGGCGCGGCTATTCGTTTATAGCCGCTCCGTCGCGATCGCTCCCCGGAGCTGAAGAACGGGGAGAGCCGTATGTATACACGGCTTTCCCGTGCTTCACTATGGCACTGCATCGATCGAGTGATCCCTTATATAGGGAGACTCGATCGATGACGTCAGTCCTACAGCCACACCCCCCTACAGTTGTAAACACACACTAAGTGAACACTAACTCCTACAGCGCCCCCTGTGGTTAACTCCCAAACTGCAACTGTCATTTTCACAATAAACAATGCAATTTAAATGCATTTTTTGCTGTGAAAATGACAATGGTCCCAAAAATGTGTCAAAATTGTCCGAAGTGTCCGCCATAATGTCACAGTCACGAAAAAAACTCGCTGATCGCCGCCATTAGTAGTAAAAAAAAATTTTTTTTATAAAAATGCAATAAACTATCCCCTATTTTGTAAACGCTATAAATTTTGCGCAAACCAATCGATAAACGCCTATTGCGATTTTTTTTACCAAAAGTAGGTAGAAGAATACGTATCGGCCTAAACTGAGGAAAAAAAAATTTGTATATATGTTTTTGGGGGATATTTATTATAGCAAAAAGTAAAAAATATTGATTTTTTTTCAAAATTGTCGCTATATTTTTGTTTATAGCGCAAAAAATAAAAACTGCACAGGTGATCAAATACCACCAAAAGAAATCTCTATTTGTGGGGAAAAAAGGACGCCAATTTTGTTTGGGAGCCACGTCACACAACCGTGCAATTGTCTGTTAAAGCGACGCAGTGCCGAATCGCAAAACCTGGCCTGGGCATTTAGCTGCCTAAAGGTCCGGGGCTTAAGTGGTTAAATGCAGCCTGACTTACAGCCTTACCTGTGTCCATTAAATGCAGCCTGTTCTGTGCCTGGTGACTGGCGAGGAAATATGGTGGTAAATATCACATGTTTTTTTACTCTCTGGTCTGTGAATTGGACTTTATTTATTGAGTCATATGTTATCGCATGCGCTAAACGTTAGTGAATAGACCCCAATGTTTCATTGTCACTTAATTGTTTGGGTGCCCATGTGATTGCCACGTCCAGCCTTATAGATTTTTCTTCCGGCTTTGACAGCTAAAAGGCAATATGTAAAGGTATGTACAGTATGTGTACATAAATAGATATATCAATAGATAGATGAGGTCCTCTGCCAGCCTAATTCCTTAACCTCCCTGGCGGTATGATTCTTTCAGAAAAAACATACTGAAAGCGGTACCATTATTTGCAAGGAAATTTGGCGTTTTATACTGTAGGCCTGTAATTTTTAGGAATAACTCACTTAAATCTGACCAAACAAGAGTCTAGTAGGCATCCCGGGTATGACATTTTTTTAAAAACAAAATGATAAATTATAATATAATAAATAATTATAAATAATTATAACAACTAATAATATAATTCTAATAAAAATTATTCAATAATGTAATCAACTCAAAATCACTGAAATTTGCTCAGTTGCAGAATTGTCGCTGTCATTATTTATTTATTTTATGACGAATTTCCCCACAAATCGCTATCGCACAATTCTGCAAGTGATTATAATTTATGATCGCTGTTTTCTAGCTGCTCTAAAACCACTTTTGACATAAAGGGACACTTTTGGTTGCTATGGACAATCTACAGTTTCCAGGCAGAAAGAACAGTTTTTATTATATAAAAGTACATGCAGGACACTGGGCAGACCACTAGGGACAAGGGGGGTGTGTATTTTTTACATACAGTACTGTAATCTATAAGATTACAGTATACTGTATGTAAGGTGTTTGTTTACGTTTTTGAATTTGGCGCCGAACGGCGATGCGCATGCGCAGTATAGCGCCGACACGCCGTTCGGCTCCTTTCGCCAACCGTGACGCTGCTTACGCGACGGGGGGGAGCTCGTTTTTGGTCAAAATGTCAATCACAGACATGTTAGGAACGCCCACTCCCGCGGGACTCGCAACGGGTGACTATGCTGTACAAAGGTATGTACAGCATCAAAAAAAAAATAATAGCCTTAATCGTATTGTAATGTGGGGGGCCAGTGTAATAAAAAAAAGTAGTTTTTAGGGTGAACCTCCCCTTTAAGTCTATCAAGTCAAACCTATATGTGTGATTATATGTCAGTATTACATTGTATATCCCTGTATGTCGTGGTCGTTTAGGTGCTTATCTAATAGTTTCTTGAAACTATTGATGCCCCCCGCCGAGACCACCGCCTCTTACAGTAAAGAACCCTCTATGTAGTTTAAGGTTAAAGGGGTTGTAAAGGTTTGTTTTTTATTTTCTAAATAGGTTACTTTAAGCTAGTGCATTGTTGGTTCACTTCCCTTTTCCTTCAGTTTCCCTTCTAAATGTTTTTTTCTTTGTCTGAATTTTTCACTTCCTGTTCCTCCTCAGTAACGTGTTCAGTAAGCTGTTCTAAATGACTTTCCACCGCTCAGATGATGGTGGAAAGCTTACTGAGGAGAAACAGGAAGTGAGAAATTCAAACAAAGAAAAAAACATTTAGAAGGGAAATCGAAAGAAAAGGAAAGTGGACCAACAATGCACTAGCTTAAAGGAACCAATTTAGAAAATAAAAGAAGAACCTTTACAACCCCTTTAACTCTCTTTTCTTCTAATTTTAATGAGTGACCTAGTGTCTTACTAAACTCCCTTACACGAAAAACTTCTATCCCTATAGTGGGGTCACCAGTACGGTATTTGTAAATTGAAATCATATCCCCTCTCAAGCGCCTCTTCCAGGCCCTTTATTCATTTTGTTGCCCTTCTTTGTACTCGCTCCATTTCCAGTACATCCTTCCTGAGGACTGGTGCCCAGAAGTGGACAGCATACTCTAGGTGCGGTCGGACCAGAGTCTTGTAGATGGGAATATTATCGTTTTATCTCTGGAATAAATCCCCTTTTTAATGCATGCCAATATTCTGTTTGCTTTGTTAGCAGTAGCTTGGCATTGCATGCCATTTCTGAGCCTATCATCTACTAGGACCCCCAGGTCCTTCTCCATCCTAGATTCCCCCAGAGGTTCTCCACCCAGTGTATAGATTGCAATCATATTTTGCCACCCAAATGCATTATTGCATTGCATAATATGCAAGTATGTGAGTGCTGCTGAGCCATGTAAAATGATCAGTAATTTTTCACCCTGGCTGATTGTTTCAGGTTGAGTAAATCTGATCAAAATTGAGTCTGCATCTATCAGAAGGAAAGTTATGTCTATTCGCTGTCTTTTCAGAATTGGTCCTTTTGATTAAAACACACATCAATTGGATACGGAAAAAAATTGAAGCGTGTATGACCACCATTAGTAAAATGCCTGTGACAATGTTAATGCAAATTCGGTCATTCATATACCCAGTGACGATCCTCACCTCCCTGGGGCCCTAAGCAAAATGACATGTCACATTAAAGATGAGAAGCGGGCGCTGCCAACAGTGACATGTCACATTAAAGATTAAAGTTGAGAAGCAGGGGGAGGGGGTGTTCTGCTGTCAGAAATGACATCTTATATTATAGTGAGAAGCGGGGGATGCTGACTTCTTACCTCTTCTCCCATGCAGCCAGCGAGTTGAGAAGTGGGATGAGGGGCCGAAAATGACTTCTCACCATGCAAGGCGTCTAGTAATTTGGGGGGGGGGGGCCTCTGCAGCTTTGTGGGGCCCTAAGCAGCTTGCATAGTGAGCCTATAGGGCGGATCGGCCCTGCATA
Organism: Rana temporaria; assembly: GCF_905171775.1. Taxonomy (NCBI): domain Eukaryota; kingdom Metazoa; phylum Chordata; class Amphibia; order Anura; family Ranidae; genus Rana; species Rana temporaria. The sequence continues at coordinate 641,698,888 of NC_053489.1, forward strand.
TACCTGTCACTGGTCCATGCATGCAGCAATACATCTAGTATATATTTATCATGATAAGAATGGGAGCAAAAAGAGGAAGGAGGTTTTTGTACGGCTCTGTATCACTGTGTGAGAGGGTAATCCCAACTATGCTGACAGTAATAAGTGGCCTCATCTTCTTCTTTTACCCCGGTGATTGTGAGAGTGAAATCAGACCCAGATCCAGATCCGCTGATCCGATCGGGGATCCCGGCCTCGCGAGTTCTGGCCCAGGTGATAATCAGTGTTGGAGGTTGTCCTGGTCTCTGCTGGTACCAGTGTAAGTAATCCTTCCCATCTGCACTGTATAAGAGGCTTTGGCTAGATGTACATGACATGGTGACTGAGTCTCCCGGTGACTTAGAAATAGAATTCGGAGTCTGAGTCATCACTATGTCTCCTCTGGAAGCTGTAAAACAGATAAGAATAGTAAGAACCACAAATTTTTTTTTTACTTTTGTAATTATGTAAAAGTAAATAAAATGATGTAGTGCTGTAAAAACATTATAAATTACTATTAGAAATAAAAGAAACATAATAGAATCCAGCACCTTGTATGTAAAGATAGAAGACACAGAGCAGACATGTCGGAGGAAGCATCTTGGTGTGTCTGGACTGTCACAGTCACTGATCATTAATGGTGAAGACCAGCGGGTTATATCATATGGGGGAAAACCTCAGAGTATCACTATGTAAAGCGGGAAGAATGCAAATTCACAGATAGCAAGCTCCTTACATTATTGGCTTTTTTTAACTTTTCATATACAGTACATTACCCAATCTTTTGTTCAATATAATCAGGGGAATTCATAAAGAGTGTCATAGACACTCCTTAATATTTCATTGCACCTCCACATAATTAATGGAAAGTTAATTTATCTTTTGGAAACAGGTAGATGATTCTAGAGCTACCACCACCTTTAGAGGTGCACTGTGTCCCTCAGGGCTGGACTGGGACAACAATGTGGCCCTGGACTTCATCCAGACCGGCCCAGGGCACAGCACATTAGGGTACAGTGCACATCAGGGCACGGTACAGAGTTCAGGGCACAGCACATCAGTGTACAGGGCACAGCATATCAGGGCATGGGGCACATCAGGGCACAACACATACAGGGTCCATCACAGCACATCAGGGCAAACCACATTGAGGCACACCACATTGAAGCACAGCACATCGGGGCACGGGGCACATCAGGGCACGGGGCACATCAGGGCACGGGGCACATCAGGGCACGGGGCACATCAGGGCACATGACACACCAGGACATCGGGCACATCAGGGTACATGGCACATTAGGGCACAAGGCACATCAGGGCACAGGGGCACATCAGGGCATGGGGCACATAGCACATCAGGGAACATAGCACATCAGGGCACAGGGCACATTAGGACACGGTGCACAGGGCACATCAGGACAAGGGGCGCATAGCACATCAGGGCACATAGCACATTAGGGCACAGGGCACATTATGGTGCACATCGTTTACTAGCCAGCATGCAGAGTAGCGCAGGAAGCGTGTGTAATATGTTCTCTCTCCTGTCACGGCACTCACTCGGCTGCCCGGTGGCCCCTCCTCTCTTCTCGTCCATCCCAGATGATGTCACAAGATGTTCCCACAGATAGAGCTTTATTTTGGTGGTATTTTATCACCCCTGTGTTTTTTTTATTTTTTGCGGTATAAACAAAAGAAGAGCGACAATTTTGAAAAACAAACACTATTTTTTACATTGTTGCTCTAAAAAAAAATTATAGCAACATTTTTTAATAAAAAAAAAATCATCAGTTTAGGTCAATATGTATTCTTCTATATATTTATGGTAAAAAGAAAAAAATTGCAATAAGCGTATATTGAGTGGTTTGCGCAAAAGTTACAGTGTCTACAAAATAGGAGATAGATTTATGGCATTTTAATTATTATTCTTTTTTTTTCCTAGTAATGGCGGCAAGCAGTGTTTTTTATCAGGACTACGATATTGCGGCGGACGGATCGGACATTTTTGACAGTTTTTTGGGACCAGTGACATTTATACAGTGATCTGTGCTAAAAATAGCTACTGATTACTGTATAAATGTCACTGTTAGGGACGGAGTTAACACTAGGGGGTGATCAAGGGGTTAACTATATGTTCCCTAGGTGTGTTCTAGCTGTGAGGGGATTGGACTGACTGGGGGAGGAGACACAGATCATTGTTCCTACTTAGTAGGAACAGACGATCTGTTTCTCCTCCCCTGACAGGACAGGGATTTGTGTGTTTGCTTTCGTCCCCACAATCGCGGTTGGCCGACGGGGATTTTTTTCTCACTATTCAAGGTTTGTTTGATTGCAGCAGTTTTTGATTTTATATGTTTGAGGCCAAGAGCACCTTTTTGTATAATTATGCCTTTACTCCAGGTTCACATTGAGGGCGGGTTAGAAATCGTGCGAGTTCAGCTGAATTCAAACCAGCAATGCAGTCCGACTTCGGGGGCAACTTGACAGACACCTTTGCGGGTTCCTGCACAGATGTCTATTCAAATCGGCCCCCGAAATGGCCAAAAGTAGTACAGGAACTGCTTTTGGGAATCGGTGCAGTGGGGAAAAGTCGGCGGCGCACCGATTCGGACGGTACCATTGTCGGCTATTGACATGCCAAATCGCATGTCAAAACGTCTCGACATGAACATGGGCTTAATCTGTTAGAGATTGCGCTTTAACACTTTTTTTGTTGTAGCAACACACAAATACATTCCATACCAGGAGGAGTTGGAGAATCAGTACTGCTGCTGAAACAAATCAGACATTGCTGTATAAGGCCCCTTTCACACTGGGTGCCGGAGGTGCGGTGGAGGTATAGCGGCGTGTTTTTTTTAGCGCAGCTATACCGTCGTATTTACAGCAATATTCGGCCGCTATCGGTACGGTTTTAAACCCCTGCTAGTGGCCGAAAAAGGGTTAATAATTCCGGCAGAGGCGCATTGCCGGCGGTATTAGCGCGGTGTCCCATTGTTTTCAATGGGAAGGAGCGGTGTAGGAGCGGTAAACACACCACTGCAAAGATACACCTGCTAGCGCACCGCTTCAGTGTGAAAGCCTTTGGACCTTCACACTGAAGACTGCAGGGCAGGATTTTTTCAGGCGTTATAGCAGCGCTATTTTTAGCGCTAAACCGCCTGAATAACTTGTCAGTGTGAAAGGGGCCTAAGTGCACTGGTAACTGGTTTACCTGATAGAAAACGTATACTGATACTGAGAACCATTTATTTTAAAATAAAACCTTCATACTCTGATATATACTATAGTATAGTAGTATATACAACTTCTTATGGTAGCTATACACTCTCCAATTACTGATACATTTCTTTTTTTTTTTCTATTTTTTATCAATTTCGTCCAATAAGATTAATTGATCTATAGTTGTTAACCCATTCAATCGATATGCCACATGGGGAAGTTGTTTCCAATCAGTAGTTAAGATAAGATCGCATCTCTATTTCAGCCATGAAATATCATAATCTGATCAATTTCATATGATCGTATTCGTGGTCAAAGTTACATAGTAGGTGAGGTTGAAAAAAGACACAAGTCCATCAAGTCCAACCTATGTGTGTGATTATATGTCAGTATTACATTGTATATCCCTGTATGTTGTGGTCATTCAGGTGCTTGTCTAATAGTTCTTTGAAACTACCGATGCCCCCCGCTGAGACCACCGCCTGTAAAAGGGAATTCCACATCCATGCTGCTCTTACAGTAAAGAACCCTCTATGTAGTTTAAGGTTAAACCTCTTTTCTTCTAATTTTAATGAGTGACCACGTGTCTTATTAAACTCCCTTCCGCGAAAAAGTTTCATCCCTATTGTGGGGTCACCGGTATGATATTTGTAAATTGAAATCATATCCACTCTCAAGCATTTCTTCTCCAGAGAGTATAAGTTAAGTTCTCGCAACCTTTCCTCATAACTAATATCCTCCAGACCCTTTATTAACTTTGTTGCCCTTTCCAGTACATCCTTCTTGAGGACTGGTGCCCAGAACTGGACAGCATACCCCAGGTGCGGCTGGACCTAAGTCCTGTAGATCAGGAGAATTATCGCTTTATCTCTGGAGTTGATTCCCTTTTTAATGCCAATATTCTGTTTTCTTTGTTAGCAGTAGCTTGGCATTGCATGCAATTTCTGAGCCTGTCATCTACTCGGACCCCCAGATCCTTCTCCATCCTAGATTCCCCCAGAGGTTCTCCACCCAGTGTAAAGATTGCATTCATATTTTTCCACCCAAATGCATTATTGCATTGCATATTATGCAAGTATGTGAGTGCTGCTGAGCCATGTAAAATGATCAGTAATTTTTCACCCTGCCTGATTGTTTCAGGTTGAGTAAATCTGATCAAAATTGAGTCTGCATCGATCAGAAGGAAGTTATGTCTATTCGCTCTCTTTTCAGATTTGGTCCTTTTGATTAAAACACACATCAATCGGATATAAAAAATTGAAGCGGGTATGACCACCATTAGTAAAATGCTTACTCCTGTGATAATGTTAATGCAAATTCGGTCATTCATATACCTGTCACTGGAAAAAGACATGAAGAGTCCATGCATGCAGCAATACATCTAGTATATATTTATCATGATAAGAAGGGGAGCAAAAAGAGGAAGGAGGTTTTTGTACGGCTCTGTATCACTGTGTGAGAGGGTAATCCCAACGCTGCTGACAGTAATAAGTGGCTTCATCTTCTTCTTTTACCCCGGTGATTGTGAGAGTGAAATCAGACCCAGATCCAGATCCGCTGATCCGATCGGGAATCCCGGCCTCGCGAGTTTTGGCCCAGGTGATAATCAGTGTTGGAGGTTGTCCTGGTCTCTGCTGGTACCAGTGTAAGTAATCCTTCCCATCTGCACTGTATAAGAGGCTTCGACTAGATGTACATGACATGGTGACTGAGTCTCCCGGTGACTTAGAAATAGAATTCGGAGTCTGGGTCATCACTATGTCTCCTCTGGAAGCTGTAAAACAGATAAGAATAGTAAGAACCACACATTTCTTTTTTTACTTTTGTAATTATGTAAAAGTAAATAAAATGATGTAGTGCTGTAAAAACATTGTAAATTACTATTAGAAATAAAAGAAACATAATAGAATCCAGCACCTTGTATGTAAAGATAGAAGACACAGAGCAGACATGTCGGAGGAAGCATCTTGGTGTGTCTGGACTGTCACAGTCACTGATCATTAATGGTGAAGACCAGCGGGTTATATCATATGGGGGAAAACCTCAGAGTATCACTATGCAAAGCGGGAAGAATGCAAATTCACAGATAGCAAGCTCCTTACATTATTGGCTTTTTTTAACTTTTCCTTGTCAAGAATATCTTTATTAAATGCAAGAATAAATTGTACATGAAGCATACATTCGTTACAGTAATCAGGTGGTTATTATAACATAAGATTGACTAACAGTATCATCTTTCTTAAACAACAATAAACAGGAATATTTTAGCCATGTTCTGTGTACTATCGCAGGAAGAGTTTAAGTAGTTAACATCGCCAAATATGTAATCCTTACAACTTGTCCTAGTGGCTAGTGGATAATATATCAAAGATAATACGTCCTTATTTAATGTAACCTTACTACCTATCAACTTTAAATTTCTAAAATGTGCTACCTTTTCAAAGTTAACGGTAGATACACGAGGGTACTACCTTATGCAGTATCAGATCAGGAAAAGGAAGAAGGGAAGAAAAGGAAGGAAAATGGGGGGGGGGGGTCAGGTAAGGAAGGGCTTTTTTAACTTTTCATATACAGTACATTACCCAATCTTTTCTTCAATATAATCAGGGGAATTCATAAAGAGTGTCATAGACACTCCTTAATATTTCATTGCACCTCCACATAATTAATGGCAAGTTAATTTATCTTTTGGAAACAGGTAGATGATTCTAGAGCTACCACCACCTTTAGAAGTGCACTGTGTCCCTCAGGGCTGGACTGGGACAAAAATGTGGCCCTGGACTTCATCCAGACCGGCCCAGGGCACAGCATATCAGGGTACAGTGCACATCAGGGCACGGTACAGAGTTTAGGGCACAGCACATCAGTGTACAGGGCACAGCATATCAGGGCATGGGGCACATCAGGGCACAACACATACAGGGTCCATCACAGCACATCAGGGCAAACCACATTGAGGCACAGCACATCGGGGGACGGGGCACATCAGGGCACGGACACATCAAGGCACATGGCACATCAGGGCACATGGCACATCAGGGTACATGGCACATCAGGGCACATGGCACATCTGGGCATGGGGCACATAGCACAACAGGGAACATAGTACATCAGGGCACAGGCACATCAGGGCACATCAGGACACAGGCACATCAGGGCACAGGGCACATTAGGACACGGTGCACAGGGCACATCAGGACACAGGCACATAGCACATCAGGGCACATAGCACATTAGGGCACAGGGCACATTATGGTGCACATCGTTTACCAGCCAGCATGCAGAGTAGCCTAGGAAGTGTGTGTAATATGTTCTCTCTCCTGTTACGGCACTCACTCGGCTCCCCGGTGGCCCCTCCTCTCTTCTCGTCCATCCCAGATGATGTCACAAGCAAATGGGGATAAACAAGAAGAGAGGAGGGGCCGCCGGGGAGCAGCGTATGTGCCGTAAAAAGAGTGGGGGAACATATTGTACCTGCTAGAAATAAATAAATCGCGCTAACTCTAAACAGGAAACTATAAAAAGCATCAAACGATATTTACTAGATACTAGTGATATAGTGCTATATAAAGCTGTTTAAGAATATATATATATATATATATATATCGTGTGATGGGAGTGGGTAGCCACTAGAGGGCACTAGATGGCTATCTCAACACCCATCAGTGTTAATAAGCATTGTTAAAGTGAAACCAACAGTATATACATTTAATTACAAAACATATGTGAACCAAAGCTAGGAATCAAATTAAGCAAAGCAAGTACATATGAAAATATGAATTAAATTAAATTCATAAACTGTAACTAAAAAGCCCATAAATTGTTGACGAAGATGTCATCAAAAAACCTGTGAGTATGTGGTTCAATTGGGTCTCATTCACAAGTGATGACAGAAATATCCACCATGAAAAAACAATGATAGAGGCTCCACATAGTGTATTAAATGGTTAAAAGGATTTATTTTTAAAAAGTAATGCACTTACAGAAATGCAGTAAAAAGATCGCCTTAAATCTGATGTGCTGGCCGGAAACACAAATTCATGGACACCCGTCCGCTGGGGTAAGTTTGGAGCTTGTTTGGGTGACGACAGCGTGCCGCTCGGCAGAAATAAAGTGCATCTTATGGAGCGAAAAATACGGTAATTATTTTTAGATTTGGTGCAGTTATAGTGCCACTTTGTAAAAGTGCCTCTATCAAGAACTACCTCAATCTTCCGCACGTAACTATCAAAAGGGGCAGCAGAGATTTTTCAATCTGATGGAAACCATTTTAACCAGTTCCCGTCCATCCTATTGTACTAGGACGGCCGGGCGGGACTTTCCTCATTCTGGGTGGATCTGTTATCAGCCGATGACTGATCACCACACAAGCCCACTGCCGGTACCATGTGATCACTGTGACCAAACACAGCACATCACATGACAATTGTAAACAATAGATGGCTTCCTTTCATGCCATTTATTCTGTAATATTGTGTTGCTAGCTGTGATCACATGGTACAGACAGGGCCAATCACAGCCCATCTGTACCATGTAGTTAGCTGTGGCCAATCACAACAATACATACTGGATTTATCAGTTTCATTCAGTAAAAATATTTTACTGGTATAAGCAAACATAATGTGAAAAGAAAAAAAGAAACCCTGATTACTTCCCTAGAGTAGTAAAGTGTTACTATGCTAACACCGTATTGCTCTGGTAACAGGGAATTATGATCACCACCACACCATTTATATGATGGCGCTGTACTGCACTGGTGACAGTATGTAAAAAAAAAATGTCTCTTTATTACTTAACAAAAAAATTAAGATTTTTTTTTTTTTACCCCTGTGACCAGAGAAATACGGTGTTAGCATAGTAACACTTTACTACTCTAGGCAAGTAATCAGGTTTTTTTTTCTTAAATGTCCCCAAAAAATTTACAAAAAATTACAACTTCAAAAATCTTGCCATGCCTCTTACTAAATACCTTGGACTGTCATTTTTGGGCCTCAAAAAATTACATAGCTGTCAGTACATCAGGACTGATGAACTTTCCTACAGACTAAATATTATACACTGATTTGGGTTATTTTCACCAAAGAAATGTAGCAGAATACATGTTGGCCTAAATTTCTGAAGAAAGATTATTTATTTATTAACAGAAACAAAGAAAAAAACATATTTTTTCCAAATTTTCGGTCTTTTTTCATCTATTTAGCAAAAGATTAAAAACTCAGTGGCAATTAAATGCCACCAAAAGAAAGCTCAAATAATAATAATAATAATAATAATAATAATAATAATAATAATAATAATATACAGTGATAATAATATTGACTGTTTGCATTTCTTTTAGGCTTGGTCCACAATGCTGTGACCCCAAAGTTGTGTGATTTCCAGTGCGATTTTGCATTGCAACTTGTTTTCTATGCTTCAGTTTAAGAATGAACGGGAAGCTATTGAACTGATGAATCTGTCCCTTTCTCTGTTTTAAAAGTGAGACATCAGGGGTCTATTCAGACCACTGATATTCCACCAAAGCCACACAATGGGGGTTCTAAAAAAATGTAATAAAAAAGTAATAAAAAATACATTTGTAAAAAAAAAAATACACCAGTGGCAGAACTACCAGGGCTGCAAAAGTCTCAAGCCTCGTACACACGCACGGTGTACTCGGCAAGAACCAGCAAGAGCTTTCAGGTTTCTCGTCAAGAAAACTGCCCAAAATCTCGACGAGAAAAATAGAGAACCTGCTCTCTATTTTTTCGTCATGATTCTCTGCAGTGTTTTCCTGCCGAGAAACCCGAGAGTGTGTATACTTACCTGTCGCTGTGGAAACCTGTGCATGCTCAAAATTACTTTGACGCATGCATGGTAGCATGCGTGGTAGCTTCCTAGGCATAAGTAGGGTGCAGCAAGATGGCGGAGACGGCATTGAATGTGACGAGCGAATGCTCGTCGTACGCAATGACGTCACTGCGTTCTTGCCATTCAAAAGAATGGCGGTTCTTTTGAATGGAGTGTCTGTATGCTCAGGCGGCAAGAGATTCTTTCTTGACAAGTTTTTTTCTTTGTTTCAATAGTTTTTATTGGTATATCAAGTATCATATACATATATATTAAACGTGTAAGTTTCCAACAATGGTTTATATAATTTTATACACCATAGAGTAACACTACGATTACATCATATAAGTAAACATTTGAAAGTTATTTTCTTATCTGAAAGGGAATCACCTAATAGAAGATTAACAAAACAGTATACTTTTTTACTAGATTCATTACAAGTTAGGTTACTACAACTATGTTGAAGATCAATATTAGAGAGGCCTAAATAATTGATGGGTACCTATATGGACCTCATAGAATATTAGTCACTAAAAAGAAAAACATTGAATTAGAGGATTACAGAGTTCGAACTCTAGGCAGTCAATTAAACATTTTGATTAATCCATTTTTTCCATGGAGCCCATGAAGCATCAAATTTGTGTAAGTTATTTTGGGACAAAGCCCATAACCTTTCGTATGTCATATGAAGATTTGTAGTGTCGATGGCTTCAATCACCGATGGAGGGCAAGGGTCCTTCAATCTCCTGGTGATTGAGAGCCTGGCTGCTAGGAGTAGGTTGACTATCGAATTTCTTTTGGTGATCTGAATATTATCTACTCCCAAGGACAATAACGCTAATGCTGGATTAGGTTCTATATTAGTATTAGCCATACTTGTTAATATATTGAAGATATTTTTCCAGTATTCCTTTAGTTTGGGACAATTCCACAAAATGTGAAGTAGATCTCCTCTTTTACCACAAGCCCTCCAACATTTATCAGAGTGTTGTGCACCAAATTTAGATAACACACTAGGTGTGTAGTACCATCTCAAGTTAATTTTAACCGTCAATTCCCATAAGGAAGCGCATCTGGAGACTGTTTGATTTATAACACATGCCGATCTCCATTGGTCACATGTATAAGAAAGACCTAGATCACTTTCCCATTGTATATGTGAAGCCGATTTAGTAAATTCTCTTTTTCCTTGTATTATATTATAGAAAAATGAAATTCCCTTGTCTTGCTTATCCTTGGAAGTGAAAAACATCCAAGCTCGTGTGTAGATATGTATATTTTTAGAATCAAAGTTTTTTAAGCAATGTAGAATCTTTTTATATTGAATTTGGTGTGTTTGAGGTAGGGTAAACTCAGATTTAATAGTATCAAATGATTTAATCCCATTTCGGTCGAATAGATCCTGAACTTGTTTAATCCCATGAGAATACCATACATCAAGGGTTTCTATAGATGTAACTAATCCTAGGATCCTCAATGGAACATCCACTAAAATTCTTGGGAAGGAGTTTTCCGTATATTTCAAGAATTTCAGCCATGTTGAAATGGAAATTTTCATCGTAGGTGGTAGATGTGAGGGAATTTTTAAGCCTATTTGTGCTCCAAAAAGCCAATTTTTAGTCGGTCTTTGCAAACAATATGAGGACTCAATAGATCCCCAGGACTTCGTTGGAGAGGACTGAAACCATTCTTTCAGTTGGGTTAAAATGGAACTGTGATAATAATCCTGGAAATCTACATAACCTACACCTCCGCATAGTCTGTGTTTTATAAGCTTGTGGTGTGCGCACCTAGATTTTTTCCCTTGCCATATGAATTTAGAAAGAAGAGCTTGAAGGGATTTGAAAAAGCTAGCCGGTATAGGGATGGGAATACATCTAAATAAGTATAACACCTGAGGCAAATGTATCATCTTAAAAGCTGACAATCTGCCCCACCATGATAGTTCATGTTTTCCCAACTCAGTCAGATCCAATTGTAATTTCTTTTTTAGTGGTAAATGTTTTTTTGTAAATAGGGTTTTGGTATTTTTAGTCAATTGGATACCTAAATATGGAATTTCGGAATCTGCCCAAGCGTACGGGAAGGTATGTTGTAGTATAGCACTATTAACAGTGTCTATATTCATGTCTAGAATTGAAGATTTGGACGTGTTCACTTTGTAAAATGATATTTTGCTAAACCAGAGTAGTAATTTTTGTATTTCTGTCAGGGAGGTAGATGGACAAGTTAACATCATTATTACATCATCAGCAAATAGGCTAATTTTGTGTGTTTGCTCTCCTATAGTCACTCCCGAAATGTTTGGGTTAGATCTCACATGTTCAGCTAGTGGTTCCATTAAAAGGTTGAATAGTAGGGGGGACAAAGGGCATCCTTGTCTAGTCCCGTTAGATATGGAAAAGCTTTTGGATAGAAAATTAGATGCTAGGACTTTTGCATTTGTTGAGGAGTAAAGAGCTAGAATGGAGTCTAAAATAAAACCCTCAAATCCGAACTTCCGGAGAGTTAGGGATAAATAGGTCCAATTAATTCTATCGAACGCCTTCTCTGCATCCAAGGACAGGAGCAGAGAAGGCGTTCCTGTTATATTTATATTGTGGATTATGTTTACTAAACGTCTGGTTGCATCAGAAGCTTGCCGTCCCTTGGTGAACCCTGTTTGATCTAAATGTACTAATTTAGGGATCAAATTCATGAGTCTATTCGATATTGTTTTGGCAAAGATTTTTATATCAATGTTGAGTAGGGAAATAGGACGGAAATTTGGAGGGGAGGTTGGGTCTTTACCAGGTTTGGGAAGAGTCAATATTATTGCAGATAGCATTTCCCTCGGAAATTTAGAAATTGAGGCTGAATAGTTGTAAATATTTTTCATATGAGGAACTAGCAATTTTTTATATAATTTAATATATTCACTAGTGAAACCGTCCGGGCCAGGTGCTTTCGCTTTAGGAAGGGAGTCAATGGTTTGAATTAGTTCCATGTCAATAAAGGGAGCATTAAGTATTTTTAGATCACTATCTGAAAGTTTGGGTAGACTAATTCAGGAAAGAAATGATTGGATTTCATCGACAGAAGGTTGATGAGTATTGCTATCCCCATTAAGGTTATAAAGATTGTCATAGAATAAACCAAATTCGTCAGCAATCTTCTGTGGATGTACTATTTTGGTCTGAGTGGTAGGGTCATATAGGTGGGGAATCTTAGTTTTAGTCCTGTATCCTTTAATTCTGTTGGCTAACATCTTACCAGCTTTATTATTGGTTGCATATGAGTTTGCTTTCAGTCTCCTGAGTTTAACATCATATGAGTCTATAAGCATGGAGCGTAATTCATGTCTCAATTTAAAAATATTTGCTTGGAGTGATGGAGAGGGTCTACTATTATTTAGTGTACAGTAGGTGCACGCGATATTGTGTCAATCTCGCTCCCTTTCTCAGCGAGATTGAGCACCTACGAGCCCCATCGCGGGAGCCAGCGCCGAGCTGGCTTGCCGCGATAGAGACAAAGCCGTCATAGAAGCGACGGGAGATCCAACTTGGATTCCCGCCAATTCTACACGTGTGCGGCGTTTGTTATGAATCCTGAGGGGGAAGTCCCCGCCGGATTTTAAATAAAAATCCGGCATGGGTTCCCCCTCAGGAGCATACCGGGCCCTTAGGTCTGTTATGGGTTGTAAGGAGAGCCCCCCCCTACGCCGAAAAAACGGCGTAGGGGGTCCCCCTACAATCCATACCAGACCCGTATCCAAAGCACGATACCCGGCCGGCCAGGAAAGGAGTGGGGACGAGCGAGCGCCCCCCCCCCCTCCTGAGCCGTACCAGGCTGCATGCCCTCAACATGGGGGGGTTGGGTGCTCTGGGGCAGGGGGGCGCACTGCGGGGCCCCCCACCCCAGAGCACCCTGTCCCCATGTTGATGAGGACAGGGCCCCTTCCCGACAACCCTGGCCGTTGGTTGTCGGGGTATGCGGGCGGGAGGCTTATCGGAATCTGGGAGCCCCCTTTAATAAGGGGGCTCCCAGATACCGGCCCCCCACCCTAAGTGAATGGATATGGGGTACATCGTACCCCTACCCATTCACCTGGAGGAAAAATGTTAAAGTCAATAAACACAACACAAGAGTTTTTAAAATAATTTATTAGTCTGCTCCGGAGGCCGCCCCCTGTCTTCTTTAGCTCTGTTTACCAGGGGGGGCTTCTTCTTTGACGTCTTCGGGTGGGGGCCGCTCTTCGCCGCCGTCCGGTTCTCTTCCACCGCCGAGGGGGGTCGCTTTTATAAAGCGACGTCTTCGGCGGGGGGTGGTGTGCTTCTTCTTCCGCTATCCGGGGGGTCTTCTTCGGCCATCCGGGGGGTCTTCTTCACTCTCCGGGGGTCTTCTGCTATGTTCGCTGCTCTCCGCTGTTGACTCGGCGCACCCCGGTTCTTCCTCCAGCTGTCCGGTGCCTTCTCCTTCAGCGCTGAACGTCTATCTTCTTCTTCCATGCTGTGACGTATTCTTCTTCTTCCGGGCTGTGACGTCATCTTCTTCTCTTCTCCAGATGTTGACACGCCGGCTCTTCTCGCTGAAATGACGGATGCGCGGCTTGCATCGGACCTATATAGGCCTCACAGTCCCATCATGCTCCGTACCTACCCATGTGATACCTACCCACGTGGGTAGGTATCACATGGGTAGGTACCAGAGCATGATGGGATTGTGAGGTCTATATAAATCCGATGCAAGCCGCGCACCCGTCATTGCAGCGAGGAAAGGCGACGTGTCAACATCGGGAGAAGAAGAGAAGTGAAGAACATGACGTCACAGCACGGAAGAAGAACTCACAGCACGGAAGGAGAAGAAGACGTACAGCACGGAAGAAGAAGGCACCAGACAGCGAGAGGAAGAACCGGGGTGCGCCGAGTCAACAGCGGAGAGCGGCGAACATAGAAGGAGACCCCCGGAGAGTTGAGAAGACCCCCCGGATAGCGGAGAAGACCCGTCGGGATAGCGGAAGAAGAAGCCCCCCCGCCGGAGAAGCCGGAGGAAACCCGCCGGGGGGTGGGGGCTTTTTTAAAAGCGACCCCCCCGGCGGTGGAAGAGAACCAGACGGCGGCCCCCACCCACCAGAAGACGTCAAAGAAGAAGCTCCCCCTGGTAAAAGAGCTAATAAAGAAGACAGGGGGAGCCTCCGGAGCAGAAAAATAAATTATTTTAAAAACCCATGTGTGGTGTGTTTATTAACTTTGACATTTTTCCTACAGGTGAATGGTTAGGGGTACGATGTACCCCATATCCATTCACTTAGGGTGGGGGGCCGGTATCTGGGGGTCCCCTTATTAAAGGGGGCTCCCAGATTCCGATAAGCCTCCCGCCCGCATACCCCGACAACCAACGGCCAGAGTTGTCGGGAAGGGGCCCTGTCCTCATCAACATGGGGACAGGGTGCTCTGAGGTGGGGGGGCCGCAGTGCGCCCCCCTGCCCCAGAGCACCCAACCCCCCCATGTTGAGGGCATGCAGCCTGGTACGGCTCAGGAGGGGGGGCGCCCGCTCATCCCCACTCCCTTCCTGGCCGGCCGGGTAGCGTGCTTTGGATACGGGTATGGTATGGATTGTAGGGGGACCTCCTACGCCGTTTTTTTTTGGCGTAGGGGGGCTTTCCTTACAACCCATAACAGACCTAAGGGCCCGGTATGCTCCTGAGGGGGGAACCCATGCCGGATTTTTATTTAAAATCCGGCGGGGACTTCCCCCTCAGGATTCATAACAAACGCTGCACACGTGTAGAATTGGCGGGAATCCAAGTCGGATCTCCCGTCGCTTCTATGACGCGCTTGCTGGGATGTGCTGTCACTATTCCAGTGAGTGCGAGATGTTGGCGAGATCTCGGCACCATGTCGCCGAGAATCAGCGCGATGCTGTCGTGCTAAAAACACAATATCACAAACACCTACTGTATCTAAAGATTTCAATTTTTCAGTTATTTCGTCGAATTTTTTGTTTCTCTTTTTCTTGGCCCTCGAACCTAGTTGTATGAAAATACCCCTAATATACGATTTGTGTGCGTTCCATAATGTCGTCGGGTCGGATACAGATCCCTCATTATTTAAGAAAAACTCTTTAATTTTTTTGTTGAATATAGTCTATATTTTCTTGTTGTTGTAGTAGAAAGTTATTCATGCGCCATAAGTATGCTCCCTTCTGGGAATTTGAATTTCTTACTTTAATACTAATAGGGGCGTGATCCGACCAGGCAACATCATGTATATGAGATTCAGATATGTTTTGGAGTAGCCATTTATCAGATATAAATAGGTCTATGCGTGAATATGTGTTATGGCGAGGAGAGTGAAAGGTGAAATCTCTCTCCGCCGCATGATAACATCTCCAAATGTCATATAATTCATTATCCAATAGAAATTTTGATAGTGGGGAAACAAATCTTTTAGTACCAGAAGAGGAGTCTATAAGTGCGTCTGGAACCATATTGAAATCACCACATATCAAGAGTTGTCCTTGTTGTATTTCTTTTAGATTCTTTAAAACTTTCTTAAAAAATTGCACTTGCTTAGTATTTGGTGCATATATATTTACAATAGTGTATGTTACGTTATTCAATGTACAAACTATTATAATGAACCTGCCATTAGGGTCTGTAAATGAGTGTAGCATATTAAATGTCACTGTGTCCTTGATGGCTACTAACACTCCTCTTTGTTTACATTTATAATCCGCTCTAAAAATGTTAGGGAAATTATGATGTTTACATGGTACCTTGTCTAGAGCAAAATGAGTCTCTTGGACACAAATAATATCATAACCACCTGACATCGCAGTTTTCCATAATGAGGATCTTTTTGCTGGGTGGTTAAGGCCATTAGCATTTATAGATAAAAAATGTATGGACATGTTGGTATTAGTCAGATCTCAAACAATAAATACTTACAAACGAAGGGTTTATTTTGTAGAGACAAGGACGATCAAAATTTGATGGTATGAATACTTTAAACAAAATAAGAATCTTACACCGATATGGTAGATGAGTATTTGCTTGAAAAATAAATAAAAATAAATAGATAAAATTAAATCAATAAATAAATAGATAAGCAATACATAAATTAATAAATAGTTAAAAAGAATAAATAAAATAAATATAGTATAATTTAAACTAATAAATTAATAACTAAAATAAAACTGATTAAAACAAAATAAAGTAAACAAATCAAATTAATTAGTGATTATAAATAAAACAAATGTATAAGAACGAATAAATAAACAAACAGATAAATAAAAAGAAAGAAAGCTAAATAAATAAATAAATAAATAAATAAATAAATAAAAACAAAAATTACTAATCAAACAAAAAATGAATAATTATAGGCAACTATCAAGATAGTAATCTTAACAGATCCTATAGTGGTCGATATTCTCTCCGACTCAGTGAGGGGGAATTGTTCAGAAAGGTCCTGTCTGATAAGGAAAAGAAAAACTCATCAGACACCATGGGGTATTTGTAGATAGCCAAAAGTAGATAGTAAATGAAGGAAGGGAGGAAAAAAGAAAAAAAAAACAGATATAAAAACCAATCTGTCTGTTTATGAATCCAGTCCCTGTCGGTAGAATATATCCTTCACTTATGTTGCTGATTGTCTTGTTTCTTCATTGCTTCTTTGTTCCGTAGGAGAAATTATGGGAACAATTCCCCATGAGTGTAAAAGTCTCAGTCCTTCTTGTTGTGTAGATATAATAGTAGTCGTTCCATCTTTAGTTATGAACAATGTTGCCGGATGTTTCCACTTATATTGTATTTTGTGGTCATAAAGAGTTTTTGTAATAAACTTTAGTTGCCTCCTTAGAGATAGAGTATGTTGCGAGAGGTCAGCATAAATGTGAACATCTTTGTAAGGTTCTGGAAGTATCTTTAACATTCTGGCTTTGGCAAGCATTCTTTCTTTTGTAGTGAAAAAATGGACTTTCATTAGTATGTCCCTCGGAACAGATGGATCTAAATGTCTGGGTTTAGGTATTCTGTGAATTCTGTCTATCATGCGTTCAATTTGCGGTAGGTCAGGAAGCAATGCAAGTATCAGGTTGTCAGCATATTTAGGGAGATCAGACGAGATGATAGACTCTGGGACACCTCTCAATTTTACGTTCTCTCGGCGTGATCTGTCCTCCAGGTCTGCGAGTTTTGTCCTAATCCACATGCTCTCTTCCATTCGTTCTTTGCAATTTTCCACTATGTCATTAACAGTTCCAGATTGGGTCTCCATTTTGTTTTCAACAGCGTTCACTCTGTCATTTAATTCTTTCACTTCCATAGAAACATTAGTCATCATGGCTGATATGTTTGACATTAAAGATGATTGCAGTGATATAAGCATCTCTTTCATTGTGGTGTCCATAACTGGTGTTGCAGATGTAGGATAATTATTAATTGATGACGCAGTATTGGGGCCTGTTATGAATTGATTGACACCTGTCATTGGATATTGTATTGCGTCACCAACCCTTCTCTTCGCCTTAGCAGGGCTTTGGGAAGAAGGACTTAGTAAGTGGGAATCAGGGGATTCATCTTGTTGCGATTCTGAGATCTGATGTTTGGGGTCAGTGTCAGGCAGATCGGTGTAATGCGAATGTATTGTAAGTGCGTCATTACCTCCGCCATGATGTGACACGTCTCCCACAGCTCCGGAAGGTTCAACAAAGTTTACCAGCTTTTT
Source organism: Rana temporaria (assembly GCF_905171775.1). Taxonomy (NCBI): domain Eukaryota; kingdom Metazoa; phylum Chordata; class Amphibia; order Anura; family Ranidae; genus Rana; species Rana temporaria. The sequence continues at coordinate 641,716,657 of NC_053489.1, forward strand.
GTTTTGTTTTTGGTCCTTCCTCTTTCGCTGCGACATCGGGTCCATCTTCATGTACACACCGGTACTCTTTTTTCCCTCCGTTAGTCGCGATCTAATTGATCTTTTTGCCGTCAAACCCGGCTATCTGAAGGAGCTGTTCACTTAGGCGGCCATCCCAGTCGCGCACAAGCCACGCCCCCTTCACAAGTTTTTTTCTTGACGAGATTCTGGCCCGTGTGTACAGGGCTTGATTTACAACTGGGCTCTGGTGTTCCGCCACTGTGGGGGCACCCCAAGATGGCAGGAAAGTGGCCCACTGCGGGACCCTAATAAAAGGTCCCACAATTGGAGTAAAAGTCCCCAGTCGGGCCCTTCGTAGTTTCTTGCACCAGGGCCCTGAAGTTTCCAGTTGCACCTCTGTCATGAACAAAGTATCTGAAAACTGTCAGTGAAAAATAATCAATAATTTTCTGCCCTGGCCACCGATCAACTCTGTTTGATTGAATATGATTAAAATTGCACCTACATCGATTGTAAAGGAAGTTATATATCTGTCACTGGAAATAGACATGAAGGCCCGGATTCACAAAGCACTTCCGCCGACTTATCTCGAGATACGCTGCGTAAGTGTAAATATGCGCCGTCGTATCTATGCGCCGGACTCTGAAACCAAGATACGCCTGAAAATAGGCTTCATCCGACCGACGTAACTTTCCTACACCGGCGTATCGTGGGCGCATATTTACGCCGGACGTAGGTGGCGCTCGCATTGTTTTCCTATTCAAATATGGAAATGAGGGAGATACGTCGATTCACGAACGTACTTGCGCCCGGCGCATAATATACGCGGTTTGCCTAAGTCTTACGTCCGGCGTAAAGTTATTCCCCATAGATGAGGCGCAACCCATGCAAAGGTATGGACCAGGGAACACAAGCCGTTGTATCTTATGTCGTTTACGTTGTACGTGAATATGACTAGGCGTAGGTTACGTTAACGTCGTAGGCAGTGATCCGTCGTATCTTAGGGAGTAATTCCGACGTGATTCTGAGCATGCGCACTGGGATGCATCCACGGGACGGCGCATGCACCGTTTGTTATTCGTATCTTTATGGCGCTCACACCTCATTTGCATGGCTCACGCCCACTTCAACTTACGAGGACTTGTACACACGACCGAACATGTCCGCTGAAACTGGTCCGCGGACCAGTTTCCGCGGACATGTCCGACTGTGTGTGGGGCCTAGCGGACAGTTTTCCGGCCTAGCGGACAGGTTTCCAGCGAATAAAAGTTTCTTAGCATGTTAAGAAACTTGTCCGCTGGAAACATGTCCGTCGGACATGTCCGATGGTTAGTACGACTCATCGGACATGTCCGCTGGTTATGACGTATAACCAGCGGCCCGAAATCACGCGCATGCGTCGAATTGATTCGACGCATGCGTGGAAGCATTGAACTCGCGTTAGAGAACGTCGGTGTCTTCTACGTCACCGCGTTCTCTGTCCGCGGGGATTTTGGTCTGATGGTGTGTACACACATCAGACCAAAAGCTCCCAGCAGACATGTCCGATGAAAACGGTCCGCGGACCGTTTTCATCGGACATGTCTGCTCGTGTGTACAGGGCCTAAGAAACCCAGCACAGATTTGGTGGCAAGTGCTTTGTGAATTCGGGGCTTGCCTCTCTGCGCTGCGTCGGCGTAGCGTAAAGAAGATACGCTACGGCGGCATAAATATGCGCCGATGTATGTGAATCCGGGCCGAAGAGCCCATAATCCTAGCAATACATTCATTATGTAGTTATCTTTATAAGAAAAGGTGCAAAAAGAGGAAGGAGGTTCTTGCACGGCTCTGTATCACTGTGTATGTTTTAGGTGCAGTATATGTCTGCATACAGTAATAAGTGGCCTCATCTTCTTCTTTTACCCCGGTGATTGTGAGAGTGAAATAGTTATATATATATAACTAACATATACAAATTCTAAAAAAAAATCTGTATATATGTATATATACCGTCGCCCAGTCCCTGATCCCTGATCATTTTCAAAAAAATTATGACAAAAATGCACAACTTCAAAAAAACTCACCATACCTCTTCTAAATACATTGGACTGTCTACCTTGGAGGAATTTTACTGTCCTGGCATTCTTAGTCCTCAGAAATTAGATTAGATTAGGCCGTCAGTACATCAGGATTTGTGGACTGTAGAACTTCCCTACAGACCAAATAATATAGAATGAAAAGAAATGTAGCAGGAATACATGTTGGCCCACAATTTATGAAGAAAGATAATTTATTGCAACATTTTTAACAGTCACAAAGAAAAATGCTATTTTTTCAAATATTTGTTTTATGTTTTGTTTTGCTTTTTTGCCACCAAATGAAAGCTTTATTTGTGTGAAAAATTATAAAAAAAAATTCATATGGGAACAGTGTGACCGAGCAATTGTCATTTAAAGTAAGACAGCACTGAAAGCTGAAAATTGGTCTGGGCACGAAATGGGGTGAAAGTGGCCAGTATTGAAGTGGTTAAAGGGCCAAAGGGTCATGCCACCAGAAAAGTGTTTGTTACAGTTATTTTAAAACTCCCCGATTGTTAGTAAAGAAGGTACAAGGTACCCAATTTCAGCAAGATTAGGGCTCAGCTCGCCCCTCTAAGGTGTCACATATCGAGCTTGCTTTTTTTTTCGTATTCCCAATCACAGATCGGAGAAAAGGCCAATCGGCATCCGATCAGTGCCACCTATCATTACCAATCAGTGCCCATCAGTGCCTCATTATCGGTGCCACCTATGAGGCTCCATACACACGGGAGGATTTATCCGCGGATACGGTCCAGCGGACCGTTTCCGCGGATAAATCCTCTCAAGGATTTCAGCAGATTTTAATGCGATGGAGTGTACTCACCATCGCATTGAAATCCGCGCCGAAATCCTCTGGCGATGACGTGTCGCGCCGTCGCCGCGATTATGACGTGGCGACGTGCGCGACGCTGTCATATAAGGAATTCCACGCATGCGTCGAATCATTGCGACGCATGCGGGGGATCCCTTCGGACGGATGGATCCGGTGAGTCTATACAGACCAGCGGATCCATCCGTTGGGATGGATTCCAGCAGATGGATATGTTCTGCATGTCAGCAAATATCCGATCTGCTGGAATCCATCCCAGGGGAGATATATCCGCGGAAAAAGATCCGCTGGAGTGTACACACCATAGGATCTATCCGCTGAAACCCATTTGCTGGGATTTATCTGCGGATGGATTCTATGGTGTGTATGGGGCCTGAGTGCTGCCTATCAGTGCCCTTTAGTGCTGCCTATCAGTGCCCATCAGTTTAAGCCATCAGTGCCACCACCTATCAGTGCAGCCCCATTAGTGCCTTCTGATCAGTGCCCACCAGTGCCGCCTCATCAGTGCCACCTATCAGTGCCCATCAATGCAGCCTCATCAGCGCACATCTATGAACGAAAAAAATTACCTGCTTGCAAATTGTTATAATTTACTATAAAAACGTTTTTCTTTCAAAATTTTCGGACTTTTTCTATTTGTTTAGCAAAAATTAAAATAAAACAGTGGTGATTAAATACCAAAAAAAAAAACTCTATCTGTGTGAAAAAAATGATACAGCTTTCATATGGGTACAGGACAGCATGACAGCGCAATTGTCATTCAAAGTGTGACAGCGATGAAAGCTGAAAATTGGCATGGGCAGCAAGGGGGTATAAGTGCCCAGTTGCTCCAGAGCTTATTTATAATTAATCATACTGCCGTCGTAACTGCTCTCTGAATCCGGGCCACTGTTCACAATGCTGTATCTGGCTCGGTGACCCGACGTGATTGACGTTTTTTACGAACGGCGCATGCGCCGTCCGTGTACATATCCCAGTGTGCATTGCTTTAAAGTACGCCGCAAGGACGTATTGGTTTCGACGTGAGTGTAAATTATGTCCAGCCCCATTCACGGACGACTTACGCAAACTACGTAAAATTTTCAAATTTCGACGCGGGAACGACGGCCATACTTAACATTGACTAGGCCAGCTATTTGTTGGAATAACTTTACGCCGGAAAAAGCCATACGTAAACAACGTAAAAAAAATGCGCGGGGCGCATTTACATTCGTGAATCGGCGTATCTAGTCATTTACATATTCTACGCCGAACTCAACGGAAGCGCCACCTATCGGCCAGCGGGAAAATTGCACCCTAAGATACGACGGCGTAGGAGATTTACGCCGCTCATATCTTAGCCTAATTTAAGCGTAACTGGTTTCCAGAATACTTTTAAATTAACGCCGTTGTAGATTCAGAGTTACGACGGCGTATCTACTGATATGCTGGCGTAAACGTACCTGAATCTGGCTAAAAAAGTCTGACCGTGTGTATGGGGCTTAAGCCAAAGTGCACAGTCTATTTGCCTTTGGAAAATCCACCTACAGTAATTGTCTTCTAGTGGCTGATAACAGATAGATTTATTTTCCGATCAATCTCTTCTGATAAGATAAATATGTCTATAGTCACTAACTCCTTTTATCGATATGCCATGCAGGAAAGTGGATTTCAATCGCTAGTTAAAGTGGTTGTAAAGGCAGATGTTTTTTTATTTAAATGCATTCTAAACCTTCTCTGTGTAGCAGCCCTCCTAATGCTTACCCATCTCTCCCATCTCTCTCCAGTGGTGATTAGTGTTGAGCAGAATATGCCATATTCGATTTCGCGATATATCTCGAATATATATTCGAATATTCGAGATATATTCGCTAAATTCGAATATTCGTGATATTTTATCGAAATTAATTGATTGCGATTTTTCGCTATTGCGAATGCGAAAATAATTGCGATTTTTTGATAACTGCGGTAGGAGCGCTCTGATTGGCTTAGAATATTCGTGATATTTTATCGAAATATCGCAACATGCGAATGCGATATTTATTGCGGAATTTCGAGATATGCTGGAGGAGCGCTCTGATTGGCTCAGAATATTCGTGATATTTTATCGAAATATCGCAACATGCGAATGCGATATTTATTGCGGAATTTCGAGATATGCTGGAGGAGCGCTCTGATTGGCTCAGAATATTCGTGATATTTTATCGAAATATCGCAACATGCGAATGCGATATTTATTGCGCAATTTCGAGATATGCTGGAGGAGCGCTCTGATTGGCTCAGAATATTCCTGATATTTTATCGAAATATCGCAACATGCGAATGCGATATTTATTGCGCAATTTCGAGATATGCTGGAGGAGCGCTCTGATTGGCTCAGAATATTCCTGATATTTTATCGAAATATCGCAACATGCGAATGCGAAATTGATTGCAGATATTTCGAAAACTGCTGTAGCAGCACTCTGAAATCGAATATGTATGATATTTTAACCAAAATACATATTGCGATCGCGATTTTTCGATCGCGCATGCGCAATTGCGCGAACAACACGCGACCATTTCCTGGAGCCTTGCCAGTTTCCAACTTATGATCGCAGCGCAATCACACAGCAACATGGTTGGAAGCAATTTCACTAAGTCTGAGGAAAAGTTGCTGATTTGTGTAAGTATTTTGACCACTGTTATTTCATCATCTTCAACTGCATTTTAGTCTAGTTTAAAAGTTAGTATATATGATCAGATATTAGTATTTCACAAAAAATGTGTCTCCTGCTTTTACAAAACTACAAGTCCCAGCATGCCTGGACAGCTGCAGACACCCTGGTTGGCAAATGTGTATTTAGGCACTTTTCCTTGTTATTTAGCATAATGAATTTAACATTTTTTTGGACATAGGACGTATGCGAACGTCCTGACTTCAGTGTCCTCAAGGCCCAAGGACGTTCGAATACATATTGCCCTTTAGATGTTGCAGAACTACAACTTCCAGCATGCCTGGGAATGCTGGCACTTCTAGTATTGTAAGTTCTGCAGGCCCACATTTTTCAGGCCTTTATGCACGGGTCTCTAAACTGTGGCACCCTAGATGCAGCAAAAGTAAAATTCTTAGCATGCACTGACAGACCGTGGCTGATGGGAGTAGTAGTTTTGCAACAGCTGGAGGTGGACTGGTCTTGAAACCCAGAGTTAGGTAACAAACCCGTAGTGTTTTGCAACCATTCTGCCTCCAGCTGGTTATTTTCTGTTGAAAAGCCTGTGGCGTGCAAAACACAACCCAAAAACTCCACCCGGTGCAAGGAAAAATTTGCACACACCTAAAGAGTGACATCACAAAAAACTGCGACGGTTGCATACGTCAGTGGTCCTCCGAAAAGGTCCCGTCTCTGACCCCCCGGGGCGTTAGGCTCCTGACAGGGAAAAGAGTTACTGTGGTCCATACAGCCGAAGCCATATGGACCCATCTCGGTCCAAGCAGCGCAATCAACACGCGAACAACACGCGACCATTTCCTGGACCCTTGCCAGTTTCCAACTTTTTGATCGCAACGCAATCGCAGAGCAAGATGGTTGGAAGTAATTTCACTGTATCTGAGGAAAATTTGCTGATTTGTGTAAGTATTTCGACCACTGTTATTTCATTATCTTCAACTGCATTTTAGTCTAGTTTAAAAGTTAGTATATATGATCAGATATTAGTATTTCACAAAAAATGTGTCTCCTGCTTTTACAAAACTACAAGTCCCAGCATGCCTGGACAGCTGCAGACACCCTGGTTGGCAAATGTGTATTTAGGCACTTTTCCTTGTTATTTAGCATAATGAATTTAACATTTTTTTGGACATAGGACGTATGCGAACGTCCTGACTTCAGTGTCCTCAAGGCCCAAGGACGTTCGAATACATATTGCCCTTTAGATGTTGCAGAACTACAACTTCCAGCATGCCTGGGAATGCTGGCACTTCTAGTATTGTAAGTTCTGCAGGCCCACATTTTTCAGGCCTTTATGCACGGGTCTCTAAACTGTGGCACCCTAGATGCAGCAAAAGTAAAATTCTTAGCATGCACTGACAGACCGTGGCTGATGGGAGTAGTAGTTTTGCAACAGCTGGAGGTGGACTGGTCTTGAAACCCAGAGTTAGGTAACAAACCCGTAGTGTTTTGCAACCATTCTGCCTCCAGCTGTTTTTTTCCTGTTGAAAAGCCTGTGGCGTGCAAAACACAACCCAAAAACTCCACCCGGATGCAGTGAAAAATGTGCACACACCTAAAGAGTGACATCACAAAAAACTGCGACGGGTACATACGTCAGTGGCCCTCCGAAAAGGTCCCGTCTCTGACCCCCCGGGGCGTTAGGCTCCTGACAGGGAAAAGAGTTAGCAACGCATATCTCCCCTATACGTGTATCCTGTGTTGTTAATAATATATTCATAATTATGCAAATGATAATGGCTGCTATATTTATGCAAAAAAGGTGGCGACCGAAATGGCAGGATATAAAATCTGTCATGTTACCCCTGTCATTGATTAATAAGGCGAGAATGCTTCCAATTGTTGAATAGCATACATTTACGTCATATATCCATAAGGCTGTCAACAGAAGTATTACAATATACTTTGTTCTTCATCTTGCAGAAGTTCCTGGAAACAGGATATGATAAGCTGCGGAGGCAGCCAGAGAAAAGGGCTGTGGTCAGCGCCCTAATCGCTGACTTTGGCGGCCAACACGACCACAATGCAATTGTGAAGAAGTGGTCTGACCTGAAGAGGCGCCAAATGGATCAGGTCAGACGTCTTCGGGCTAAATATCATCCAGGTAAGTTATTGTTGACAGTTATTTTTTTTTTTAAAAATTGTGTATTTTGTGCGTGAACTCGAAAGAGAGAGGAGCCGGCCTGCAGGAGTTGGGAGGCCTCCCCCAGAGGCAATCTGCCACCTTTCTCCATGCCCCGGTTGGCAATGGCGGGTGTGAGGGGGTCCTCCCAACCCAACCTCGCATAGCACACCCACCAGGGGCGGGGCTGAGACCACCAAACTCAATTCACAGGTAGCCGAGAGCGGGATCCGAACCCCTAGCTGCAGAGGTGAATCACTTGTCAGTGCAGTGGCAATCGCGTGGAGCCACCGCAGCTCCTTTGGTGACAGTTATGTAAGGTCATATGTAATTCATGTAAGGTCAGATGTTGTTAACCAAGATGCCATGTTGTGCTAACATATATCACCACCAGCCAAGGTATTCATAGTACTGTTGAAAAAAGACATGGGACAGCAGACAGGAACACAGAAGTTATGTGGGAACATACTTTTCCCATTGCTTTGCATGGGACTTTAAAGAAAAACCCCGACCATGGCAAGTGGGGTGGGTAAGGTTTAAACCACCTATCCTATGTTTGTGGCTGACATATAAGTAACCTGTGTGCCAAGTTTCATATAAATATCTTTAGCCGTTTGTACGTGATGCTGGAACATACATACATACATACATACATACATACATTTATGCACAGACACACGTTGAGTTTTATATATATAGATTACCACTAAATTCCTGTGTTAGGAGTGGGGTTGTTATAGTAATCCCGTGTGCTCCATCAGGCCCTTTTTTTAACATGAGATGGTCTGAACAAAACAAAGGAGACAAAAACAGCTCATTTTAACATGGTGGCATCCCAGCTCACGCTCAGTCCCCTGTAGTGCCCACAAGACCCTTTAATATAACATTGTCCCATTGGTTAACTGTCTATATAATCAATTTGTATTCATATACAATACAGCAGAGTACACAGAATTTGCATACGTCATTAGAAAACATTTTTATAATATATGAACATTGTTATTATAGGAGCTCCAATGCCAGTTGTGCGCGCCAAGCGCAGAAGGCGCCAGGCCGATGCAGAGAGGAGGAGGAGGAGTGGATGAGGAGGAGCAGGGCCCTCCCACTCCCCAACCCCAGCTCCTGTTGAGGAGCAAGCTGAGGAGCTTCCCCCCCCCCCCCCCCCCACCTCTCAAGCAGAAGAGCAGGAGGAAGAGAGCGGGCCCGTGAGCCCCACTCAGGAAGGTAAATATGTGCACAATGATTAATAACATTTCAACAACAAAATGTAGATATAAAAATGGACAACATATAAAGCGCACCTGTCAGATTGTAGAACCATAATATGGTATTGATGCTAGAAGTATACAGGTAGTGCATAATTATTAGGCAAGTTGTATTTTTTGAGGATTCATTTTATTATTGAACAACAACCATGTTCTCAATGAACCCCAAAACTCATTAATATCAAAGCTGAATTTTTTTGGAAGTAGTTTTTAGTTTGTTTTTAGTGTTAGTTATTTTCGGGGGATATCTGTGTGTGCAGGTGACTACTATTACTGTGCAGAATTATTAGGCAACTTAACCAAAAAATAAATAGATAGCCATTTCAATGATTTATTTTTAACAGTGAAACCAATATAACATCTCAACATCACAAATACACATTTCTGACATTTAAAAACAAAACAAAAACAAATCAGTGACCAATATAGCCACCTTTTTGCAAGGACACTCAAAAGCCTGACATCCATGGATTCTGTCAGTGTTTTGATCTGTTCACCATCAACATTGCGTGCAGCAGCAACCACAGCCTGCCAGACACTGTTCAGAGAGGTGTACTGTTTCCCTCCTTGTAAATCCCACATTTGATGATGGACCACAGGTTCTCAATGGGGTTCAGATCAGGTGAACAAGGAGGCCATGTCATTACTTTTTTTTATTTAATACCCTTTCTTGCCAGCCACGCTGTGGAGTACTTTGACACGTGTGATGGAGCATTGTCCTGCATGAAAATCATGTTTTTCTTGAAGGATGGTGACTTTTTCCTGTACCACTGCTTGAAGAAGGTCTCTTCCATAATCTGGCAGTAGGACTGGGAGTTGAGCTTGACTCCATCCTCAATCCGAAAAGGCCCCACAAGCTCATCTTTGATGATACCAGCCCAAACCAGTACTCCACCACCACCTTGCTGGCGTCTGAGTCGGACTGGAGCTCCCTGCCCTTTACCAATCCAGCCACGGGCTCTTCCATCTGGCCCATCAAGACTCACTCTCATTTCGCAGTCCATAAAACCTTAGAAAAATCTTTCTTGAGATAATTTGGCACAGTCTTGACGTTGCAGCTTGTGTGTCTTGTTCAGTGGTCATCGTCTTTCAGCCTTTCTTACCTTGGCCATGTCTCTGGGTATTGCACACCTTGTGCTTTTGGGCACCCCAGTGATGTTGCAGCTCTGAAATATGGCCAATCTTGTGGCAAGTGGCATCTTGGCAGCTGCACGCTAACTTTTCTCATTCATGTGCAGTTATTTTGCACCTTTGTTTTTCCACACGCTTCTTTTGTTTGATGATCACGCTTCAGAAGCTTTGCAACTTTAAGAGTGCTGCATCCCTCTGCTAGATATCTCTCTATTTTGGACTTTTCAGAGTCTGTCAAATCCTTCTTTTGGCCCATTTTGCCAAAGAAAAGGAAATTGACTAATAATTATGCACACCTGATATAGAGTGTTGATGTCATTAGACCACACACCTTCTCATTACAGAGATGTACATTACCTAATATGCCTAATCTGTAGTAGGCTTTCGAGCCTATACAGCTTGGAGTAAGACAACATGCATAAAGAGGATGATGTGGTCCAAATACTCATTTGCCTAATAATTCTGCACTCCCGGGATGTGTTAGACACATAACAAGTGTATACACACGATAATGATTGATTAATAAGCAAAAAAAAAAATGTATTTATTTGGTAACGTTATTTGAAATGCAAATGTTTTTTTATTATATCCTAACAGTATCAAGAAAGATGATGAGGCAGAACGCGCTCATAAAGACAACCCACCAGAGGATCCTGGTAAATCAGCGCCAGATCCGCTACCTGACTCAACAAAATGTGCTGCTACAGGAGCAGCAATCAAAAAATATTGCGAAGATGGAACAGCTTCAGAAGCTCAATCAGAGTTATATCTGAATTTATTTTTTTATTAATAAATATTATTTTTTGGAAATGTTTCATTCTTTTTGAGATAGATTTTGTAGGTTTTTCAACACATCTAACTTCACATCAAACAAATCAACATCAACACATTTAACTTCATAATAACCAAAAACATTTTATACTATTATTTTATTTAACAGTAACCTAGGACAAACTAAAGCACACGACACAGACACGACGAACACAAAATAAACTGTTGAAAAATGAACATAACAAAAGCAACAATATTATATATATATAAAAGAGAGGAGAGGGAGAGCAAGAAAGAGAGAGAGAATGCAGATGAGCTCTTGCAGACAGCCCAATGGTTGCAGTATAAATGCCGCAAAACAGGGTTTAACATAAGGTTCATTGTTATAGTTACACTTGCTGTTTAGATCCGGTCTGGTAGCTTGTAGCGGAGGCTGTTGGTGGATCCGCTGTGCCAGAGAGGTCATGAAGCTTTACTCAGCATGGAGGCAGCAGCAGGAGTATTAAAATATAACATAACTAGACAATGCATTTCCTGAGGAAAATGCGAGTGGGAATGCTGAATAGCTTAATTGGTGAGCCCCTTGCCAAAGACATTCACCATAACCACTACACTATCTTTAGGACACACAGCTTCTTTCTCTATCTGCAAAGTATAGAGTATGCTGACTTCCTGGTCGCCCCTCCTCCCTCAATAGGTTTCCCCTCCCCCCCAGGTCAGTGAGGAGGAATATTGCACTGAGGTCAGGAAAGTGATTTATGGAAAGAAATAACATTACAAACGCTTTTAATTCACAGATCTAATACATGATTTAAGCCTCCAAACAAAGCTTAATAAATCCTCAAACGTACATGCAATTGATACAACGACTACACCGTTTGAAATACACGGCCCTTGTAAACGCATCGATATGAAATTTATGTAGATAAACTTAAAAATGTGGCCATGTCTGCGATTTAGAAAAGAGCGTCTTTGTGAGTTCTGCAGCAACATTTTTTAGATAAGTTCACATGAGAGTCTATGAGACATAATTTCTGGCTGTTGCTCCAATAACTAAAACTAAAATACGTATCGCAGAATTGATCACATTGCCATAAACCAGACAAGCATAGCTACGTTTTGATATAAAAATTGTGTATGAAAAGTAGATCTTGTGGGCGTGAGACCAATTTGTTTCCCCTTTTTGTAAAGATATTTTTAATTACAAAGATCTCCAATGTTAAGGTCACATGACAGACTCTAAATCCCCTCCATAGGATTACATTATAACCTATTGCATTTTTGTGAAAAATTCGCAAAACGTAAATTGCGTTTTCAACAAAAAATTGTAAACGATAACGATCTGAAAAGTCATAGCCGGATAGCTAAATATTTTGTGACCGCTTTACAGTTTTTTCAGTGTCTGTAAGTGAAAGTATGAAGTAGCTGAAACTTTTGGCAGGGCATGTGAATTCAAAGGGGAAAAGAATGTTCTCATTGACTTCAATGTTGAAAAAAGGGTCTAAAAGCTTAAAATTTATAAAAGTGTAAAAAGTAGAAAAAAACTTGAAGAAGTCCCATCATTAGCTGAAAGAGACGAACATTTTTTACAGTTGAATGGTCTCAATAGCTGAAAGTATGCCGAAGTTACGCAGAACCAAAAAACGTAAGGAATAATAAGATTACTAAATTTACGTATATCAATACTGGAAATGTTTATTAAAGCATTCACACTAATTAAGATTAATACATTTATGGGTATCCATACTGGGAATGCTTATTAAAGCATTCCCACTAAGTATCACACAGGCATGATTTACAAGCAGTAGTGGTAATAGTAATAGATAGCATAAAAACACTTGGGGAATACTTTACAGCATCAGTAGTGGTCATAGTAGTCAATAGTGTACCAAAAAATTGGGACACAGGTGTCTTGACTGAGCTGTAATAGTAGTAGTAGACATTGACAATACAGTGTCAAATCACTCGGGCAAGAGGTGCCATGATGAACAGCAGTCTTAATAAGAGTATATAGGGTGTGAAATAATTGCTGACATAGGTGTCTTGACTGGGCAGCAGAAGCAGCAGTAGTAGTATTAACAGTAGTAGTTGATACAGAGTCATATCACATGGGCAGGAGGTGCCATGATGAACAGCAGTAGGAATAGGAGTATATAGAGTGTCAAATAACTGCTGACATAGGTGTCTTGACTGGGCAGCAGCAGCAGCAGAAGCAGCAGTAGTAGTATTAACAGTAGTAGTTGATACAGAGTCATATCACATGGGCAGGAGGGGGCCATGATGAACAAGCAGTAGGAATAGGAGTATATAGAGTGTCAAATAACGGCTGACATAGGTGTCTTGACTGGCAGCAGCAGCAGCAGAAGCAGCAGTAGTAGTATTAACAGTAGTAGTGATACAGAGTCATATCACATGGGCAGGAGGTGCCATGATGAACAGCAGTAGGAATAGAGTATATAGAGTGTCAAATAACTGCTGACATAGGTGTCTTGACTGGGCAGCAGCAGCAGCAGAAGCAGCAGTAGTAGTATTAACAGTAGTAGTTGATACAGAGTCATATCACATGGGCAGGAGGTGCCATGATGAACAGCAGTAGGAATAGGAGTATATAGAGTGTCAAATAACTGCTGACATAGGTGTCTTGACTGGCAGCAGAAGCAGCTGTAGTAGTATTAACAGTAGTAGTTGATACAGAGTCATATCACATGGGCAGGAGGTGCCATGATGAACAGCAGTAGGAATAGGAGTATATAGAGTGTCAAATAACTGCTGACATAGGTGTCTTGACTGGGCAAGCAGAAGCAGCAGTAGTAGTATTAACAGTAGTAGTTGATACAGAGGTCAATCACATGGGCAGGAGGTGCCATGATGAACAGCAGTAGGAATAGGATTATATAGAGTGTCAAATAACTGCTGACATAGGTGTCTTGACTGGCAGCAGCAGCAGCAGAAGCAGCAGTAGTAGTATTAACAGTAGTAGTTGATACAGAGTCATATCACATGGGCAGGAGGTGCCATGATGAACAGCAGTAGGAATATGAGTATATAGAGTGTCAAATAACTGCTGACATAGGTGTCTTGACTGGGCAGCAGAAGCAGCAGTAGTAGTATTAACAGTAGTAGTTGATACAGAGTCATATCACATGGGCAGGAGGTGCCATGATGAACAGCAGTAGGAATATGAGTAATAGAGTGTTCAAATAACTGCTGACATAGGTGTCTTGACTGGGGCAGCAGAAGCAGGCAGTAGTAGGGTATAACAGTAGTAGTGATACAGAGTCATATCACATGGGCAGGAGGGTGCCATGATGAACAGCAGTAGGAATATGAGTATATAGAGTGTCAAATAACTGCTGACATAGGTGTCTTGACTGGCAGCAGAAGCAGCAGTAGTAGTATTAACAGTAGTAGTTGTACAGAGTCATATCACATGGGCAGGAGGTGCCATGATGAACAGCAGTAGGAATAGGTGTATATAGAGTGTCAAATAACTGCTGACATAGGTGTCTTGACTGGGCAGCAGCAGCAGCAGAAGCAGCAGTAGTAGTATTAAAAGTAGTAGTTGTTACAGAGGTCATATCACATGGGCAGGAGGTGCCATGATGAACAGCAGTATTAATAAGAGTATATAGGGTGTGAAATAACTGCTGACATAGGTGTCGTTGACTGGGCAGCAGAAGCAGCAGTAGTAGTATTAACAGTAGTAGTTGATACAGAGTCATATCACATGGGCAGGAGGTGCCATGATGAACAGCAGTAGGAATAGGATTATATAGAGTGTCAAATAACTGCTGACATAGGTGTCTTGACTGGCAGCAGCAGCAGAAGCAGCAGTAGTAGTATTAACAGTAGTAGTTGATACAGAGTCATATCACATGGGCAGGAGGTGCCATGATGAACAGCAGTATTAATAAGAGTATATAGGTGTGAAATAACCTGCTGACATAGGTGTCTTGACTGATCCAGAGGAGTCATGGGAGAAAATCATGTGGTCAGATGAGACTATAATATAACTTTTTGATCATAATTTCACTAACCGTGTTCGGAGGAAGAATAATGATGAGTACCATGCCAAGAACGCCATCCCTAATGTGAAGCATGGGGGTGGTAGCATCATGCTTTGGTGGTGTTTTTCTGCACATGGGGACAGGGTGACTGCACTGTATTAAGGAGAGGATGACCGTGGCCATGTATTGCGAGATTTTGGGCAACAACCTCCTTCCCTGAGTTAGAGCTTTGAAGATGGGTCTAGGCTGGGTCTTCCAACATGACAATGACCCAAAGCACACAGCCAGGATAACCAAGGATTGGCTCTGTAAGGAGCATATCAAGGTTCTGGCGTGGCTAGCCAGTCTCCAGACCTAAACCCAATAGAGAATCTTTGGAGGGAGCTCAAACTCCGTGTTTCTCAGCGAGAGCCCAGAAACATGACTGATGTAGAGAAGATCTGTGTGGAGGAGTGGGCCAAAATCCCTCCTCCAGTGTGTGCAAAGCTGGTGTAAAACTACAAGAAAGGTTTGACCGCTGTAATTGCAAAGAAAGCCTACTGTACCAAATATTAACATTGATTTTCTCTGATGTTAAAATAGTTTATATTCAGCACTGTAAATCATCAGGTCCGGGGCTTTATCAGGGAATGCATGACAAGGGACCCTTCAGCGCCCTGAACCGACGACGGGTGCCAGAAAGTCACCGCCGATCCAGGACTCATTCATCTTTATGAATGTGAGTCTGTCCACGGAGTCTGTGGACAGACGGGTCCTCTTGTCCGTGACCACCCCACCTGCCACGCTGAATGTCCGCTCAGATAGTACGCTGGAGGGGGGGCAAGACAATAACACCAGCGCATACTGAGCGAGCTCGCGGCAGGTGTCCAATCTGGCAACCCAGTACTCCATGGGGTCGTCGGTGCTCATACTGTCAGAAGCACCGACGGACGCCATGTAGTCTGCCACCATGTGGGCCAGCCGCTGGTGGTGACTGCTGCTGCTGCTGGTGCTGGTACTGGGTCGCTCGGTTTGGAAGAACATCCTCATCTCTTCCATTAGGTCCCCTGCTCGGCTGCAGCTGGGTGCAGCCACCTGCTGGGTGAGATGAGGGGGACAACTGGAGGCCGGGGAGTTGCCTGCTCCAACCGTCTGACAATGGCTGCCTGCAGTTCCTCCATCCGGTGCTGCCTCCGGCTGGCTGGGATGAACTGCTCCAGTTTCCCCTTGCACCTGGGATCCAAAAGGGTGGCCATCCAGAAATCATCCCTCGTCTTGATGGTCTTAACCCGGGGGTCCCTCCTGAGGCATCTCAGCATGTAGGCAGCCATGGGGAAGAGCACAGCCCGCTGTGACTCCTCAATGCTGGCCAGGTGAATGAGGTGCGACTCTTCATCCCTGAGGCGCTGCTGGTCAAACTCAGACATGCCCAACCCCCGACTATCGGTGCCCCCAACACCGGCTCTCCCTCCTGACCAGGCCCTGACTCCGGGACGACACCAGCAACCACCTCCTCCTCCTCTTCATCATCATCCTCCTCCTCCTCCTCCTCGTCCTGGCCCTGGTCTCGGTGGAGCATTGCTGACTCCTCCTGCTCCACCAAGGCACTCTCCCCAGCCTCGAGCAGGCGATCTAGTGTCCTCTCCAGCATGAACACTATTGGCAGCACGCTATTGAGGCCGATTTGCTCACTGCTGACCATCTTGGTCGCCTGCTCGAAGGAGGACAACACTTGGCAGACCTGGTTTATCTGCCCCCACTGCGCACAGGCGATGAAAGGGAGTTGTGGTGAAGCCCTCTCAGTGCCTAGTTCCATCAGGTACTCCCTCACCGCCCTTTGCTGCTCCCACAACCTCTTCAGCATGTGGAGGGTGGAGTTCCACCGCGTCACACTGTCCACAATCAGCCTGTGAAGGGGCAGATTGTACTTCCGCTGCAACTTGACAGGGACGCGGTAGCGGTTGGGGGAGCGCCTGAAGTGGCTGGCAATCCTACGCGCCTTTGCCACAATGTCACTCAACCCTGGATAAGTGCGCAGGAACTTCTGCACCACCAGGTTGAGGACATGTGCCAGACAGGGCACGTGGGTCAGACTGCCAGCACTAAGGGCGGCGAGTAGGTTGCTGCCGTTATCGCAGACAACCATACCTGCCTGGAGCCTTCGGGGTGTCAGCCACTTCTGGACCTGAGCCTGAAGTGCTTTCAGCACTTCTTCTCCAGCTGGAGCACGGCCTGACAGCGCACGTGCCCCACACTTGACTAGCTACGGGGGCGCTTGCTGGGAGGCTCAGCAGCTGCGGAGACAGTGGCTTGAGGGAGACCAGCAGTTCTCCCCTGGACACCCCGGGGCGGCACCACAAGATCGGTTGCCGCCGATCCCTCACCGACGCCTCGGTGGGAAACCCAATGGGCCGTGAAGCTGATGTAGCGCCCCTGCCCATGCCTGCTGGTCCAGCCATCCATTGTCAGATGAACCCTGTCGCTGACAGCGTGATCCAGCGACAGGGTTACATTCTGCACAATGTGCTGGTGTAGGGCAGGGACACCAGTCCTGGCAAAGAAATGGCGGCTGGGGACACGCCATTGGGGTTGGGCCTGCTCCAACATCTGCCTGAAGGGGTTGCTGTCAACTATGTTGAAGGGCAGCAGATGTTGGGCAATAACCCTTGCCAGGAGCCCATTGAGGGAACGCACACGTCGGTCTCCAGGGGGGAAGGGAGTGGTGCGGGTCAAAGGCGTCTGAAATCGACGCCTGGCGCCGGACGGCAGTGCGGGACACAGACGCGGAGGGTGCTGTGGAAGTAGAGGTCTGGCTGCCGGTACCAGTACCTCTACTAGAGGGAGCGGGGGGGCATGACCTGCTGGAAAGAGATGAAGATGTGGCAGGGGCTGCTGTACCCTGCTCACTTGTGGTGGTGGCGCTGCTACCACCACCACGCTTCATCTCGTCATACATCGCCCAGTGGTTTATCCTCAGGTGCTGGTTCAGGGCTGTGGTACCCACCCGAGCCAAACACTTCCCTCTCTTCACCCTCACTTTACAAATCCGGCAGATGGCCACGGTAGGGTTGTCTGCCACCAGGGTAAAGTAATTCCAGACAGGTGACTTCAGCACCGCCCTCCTGTCAGATGGGGTGACGCTTACTTGCACCTGCTGGGACTCGGTGCGCACAGGTGGAGCTGCCTGCTGCTGCTGCTGCTGCTCCTCCTCCTGACACCTCCTGCTGCCATCACCAGTGGAGACCCTGACGATGGTCTCCCTGGTGGTGACCTGGCGCACCGTTTCACCAGGGTGCCTACCTTCCCCGTCGTCACTGACGTAGTGAGCCGACGCGTCAGATGGCAACCATGATGGTCACCCTCTTCGCCCCCAGAGATGTCAGACCAAGGGCTGAAATGTGTTGGTCTGAGGGAACCAACTGACATGGAGCCTCTAGCCTGGCTCCGCTGTCCCCTCACCCACGCCTGGGTCTGACTAGGTGCTGCTGTTTCCTGCACCAAAACAGCAGCACCAGTTTGAAGGGATGTCTCTGGGATACTGCCAGCAGGTATCCCATCCTCCTCATCCATCCCTTCAAAAAGGTGCTGACCATCAGGACAGAGCTGGAGGTCTGCCTGATGCATGGCCTCCCCCAAGAGATCCCTCTCACTGTCGCTGTCGAACAGTAAGATGCTGGACTCTTGGGGGCTGGGGGGGCGTACTACAGGCACCGGAGTAATGGTGGTACTACTGTGAGTCGGGACCGACGACTCAGTGGCACTGCTGTGCCCCATGTAGTCCACCACTACTTCAGCCTGAGATGGCAATATCGGGCGGCTGCCCGATGGGAAGAACTCCCGGATCAGGCGTACTCCCCTTGCACCCGATCCTCTACCACTAGTAGGGGCACGAGAGGTACCCCGTGCTGGCAGCGATCCAGCACTGGGAGTAACTCCCCTACCCCTGCTGCCACGGCCACGGATGCCGCTCATTATTGCTGATATGTGTGTGGG
Organism: Rana temporaria; assembly: GCF_905171775.1. Taxonomy (NCBI): domain Eukaryota; kingdom Metazoa; phylum Chordata; class Amphibia; order Anura; family Ranidae; genus Rana; species Rana temporaria. Next base: position 641,735,504 of record NC_053489.1, read on the forward strand.
GGGGGGTAAACTTTATTGGGGGGGGGAAATGTGAACAAAATGTGTTTTTGTGTATTTTTTACAAGACAGGCACGCAGACAAAGACGTACACAGACAGCTACTAAACTATAAGAAAAGTAGTACACCAAAGACAAGGACTACAAAATTAAAGAAAAAAAAAAAAGCACTAAACAAACACTAACTTTTTTTTTTTTTTTTTTTTTAAACACAAAACACAGACACTAAACACACACTAAGCTAAGCTAGATGAAATAAATGTACACTAACAGTGTGTACACTTACTACACAAAATTTAACTAAACTGAACACAAAACTCAGCTTTTATAAAAGCTCTTTAGGAAAAACTAAACAAAATGTGAACTGAGATGGCTATCAAATATCACTGAACAGCGAACCTGCAAGATCTAACAGTAACACAAGATGAACAAAACTTAGCTTTTAGAAAAGCTCTTTTAGAAAGCTCAGCAAAATGTGCACTGAAATCTCTAGCAAATATCACTGAACAGCGAGGATTGCAGGATCAAACAGTAACACAAATGAACAAAACAGCACAAAACAGCACAAAACGTAGCTTTGAAAAAAGCTCTTGGGTCTATTGCTTTGAAAAAAGCAGTTGATATACTGGAAAAGATCCACTGGAATCACTAAATAGCAATGCTGGTGATGATCTAAATCAATCAGGAACAAAGACACAGGAAAACAGGAACACAGAAACAGCCTCCACACTCTATAGCCAGCTTCTGAATCTGCAATGAAATGGTGCTGGGAGTGAGCTTATATAATGTCCATGCAGGCAGGTTCCTATTGGTTGCTAACCTCTGACGAGTGTGGAAGGAGAACTCTGATTGGCTCTGATGCAAAAGGGCGGAGCAAATAATCGCGCAATATTCCTATTGCCGAATATTCGCATTGCGAATATTCGGCAATATAAAATGATCGCTTCAGCTACTCGGCCCAATGGCTCTAATCATACCAGCAATGCTTTTAGACGTCTATGGAGATCACTAGGATGTGATCTGTTTTAAAAATGAAACTGTAAAAATCGCTCTGATGCGGAAGATCGGGGCGAGGAAAGTAATCGCGCGATATTGCGTTTGCCGAATAATCGCATTGCGATCTTTCTGGAAAATTCAATGAACGCTTCAGCTACTCGGCCCAGGGTCTCTAATGATACCAGCAATGCTTTTAGACGTCGATGGAGATATCTAGGATGTGATCTGTTTTAAAAAAAAAATTGTAAAAAATCGAATATTCGGAATTGCGAATATTCACCGCGAATTTCGAAATATAGCGCGATTTCTCGAATATGCTATATTCGAGTCGAATATTCGCAATGCGAATATTCGTGAGCAACACTAGTGGTGATCACGAGTGCCTTGGCCCAACGCTGTATCCTGGCCTAGGCCAACAAGGCCCAGGCCTAGGGCAGCACTTTGCAGGGGGGCAGCACAAAAGAGTCCCCGCCGACTTGCACTACATTGTTAGGCAAATTAGTCTAGCGCCCCCATAAAGCGTCCGCTGTGCTTCCGCCCGACATTCCGCAACTGTGTGTGTGTGCGTGTGGGGGGCGCTTCCAATTTTGACTGTCCTATCATCCTGGACCACAAACCTTCCTCACTGTGCTATGTTTCTGTTGCACCATTGGCATAGTTATATTTTCTTAGTCCTCTCAATAAAATTGTCAGAAATTTGTGCTTAAAGTAGAAATATAATCAACACTTTTTTTCTTCATTTTAGATAGAGTAAGGGAGGGTTATAGCCCCTGTCAGTTTGTTTTTTACCATCACTGTCCAATTAGAGAGATTTCCCCTCACTTCCTGCCCCTTAGCCAAACAGGAAGTGAGAGAAAAACTATGCAAATTAAGGGAATCCATTGCCCACCCCCAGGACCCTCAGAACTAGCAATCTGCCCCCCCCCCCCAAAAAAAAAAAAATCAGGGCGGGTCTTAAAAAACAGGGTGTGGCCTTGACAGGAAGGGGTGGGTCATATTTAAATTAGGAGGTGCAGAAGTTTAGTCAGGCCTAGGGCAGCACAGAACCTAAATACACTACTGCCTTGGCCGTCCTGATAAGCTGAGACACAGCCATTGGCACCTGCTGCGGTCAATCAAAATCAGTTAGCCAATCAGGAGGGAGGGGGAGCGGGGCCAAACTGCGGCTCTGTGTCTGAATGAACAAACAGAGCTGTGGCTCGGCTCGAGTGCCCCCATAGCAAACTGTTTTCTGTGGGGGCACTCAACAGGAGGGAGGGGCCAGGAGCACCGAAGAGGGAATCTAGAATCTGCTCTGGGCAAAACCATTTAACAGAACAGATAAGTATAACACGTTTGTTATCTTTAAAGAAAAAAAAACAAGACTTTAGTATCACTTAAATGTACAATAATAACTTACGATGATAAATTATCAATTGTGTCTCCATGTTTCCACCATATAATCTGATTACATTGAAATTGCATCGTATTCAAGTATGAGTGCATGCTGATTGATACAAAATGGTCGATCATTTTCTGCTCTGGCTGTTCAACTCGATTTGTTTAAATCTAATCAAAATTGAGTCTACATTGATTGGCAAGAAAAGTATGGCTATTCAATTATATCCTAGATCAGCCCTCAAAATTTCCACTCGCCTACTAGCATTTGGCGAGTGGATTTAAGCTGGGGGCGAGTGATGACAGGGCTGCATGACCAATCTCCCTCCAATCTGTGCCTACACTTAGAGTCTCGATGAGATTGGCGGCTGAAGAGGAAAGGAGCATGCTCGGGAAAAGTAGTCTGGTGAGCCGCGCACAGGCAGAGCAGTACACAGGTGCTCTCCTTACAATTCTCATTAAGCCATGGGACCTGACAGTATGACCTCTCTGAGCCTGCCCCCCTCCCCCGGGCCCCGACCAATGTAGCTGGAGAGCAGAAAGTAATGAGTGAGGTGGAGGATTGCCAAAATTACCACTCCGGTGCAGCGCTCACTGAAAGTTGCCCTGACATGAGAGCGGCAGCCTTCTAGTTTGTGCAGTTTTCTTCTCCTTGTGCTCTATGTAAGTGTCCAACAGTTTAGCCTGAGCACTGTGAACAGACTGGTCTCAATGTGTGCTGTGCGCTGTCAGTGTGCGCTGTGCTATGGTGTCAATGGCTGTGCAGTTGTGTGGATCTCAGCACTGGATTGTACTCCCTCCCCGCTGTGCTGCAGCTCCTCTCCTCTCTGCCAGCCTGAATAAAAGGGGAAAGTGGGGACATGCAAGCGTGGAGCCGCACACACAGGCTCCTGATGATGAGATGAATGGGAGAGAGAGAGAGGATGGATGGGAGTTGCAGAGGAGACAGCAAGAGAATGGGGAAGAGACCCAGTTCTAGTGCCCTGTCCCTCTGGTCTGCCCCCAGTGCCCTGTCCCTCTGGTCTGCCCCCAGTGCCCTGTCCCTCTGGTCTGCCCCCAGTGCCCTGTCCCTCTGGTCTGCCCCCAGTGCCCTGTCCCATTTTGTTAAAGATGTTGTTGGTAATATTTAATTTTCTGCATAAAACATTGTCATTCCATGAGATAATCTAAGAGGGCGTGTTTACGGGTGCAATTAGGCGCAGGGCAGTGTATGAATTAGGTGGGGCAACTGGTGGCGAGTAACTCTTGAGCCCTGTCCTAGATTGTAAGCTCTAACGAGCAGGGCCCTCTGATTCCTCCTGTATTGGGTTGTATTGTAATTATAATTTTGTGCTGCCCTAGGCCTGACTAAACTTGTGCACCCCCTAATTTAAATATGACCCACCCCTTCCTGTCAAGGACACACCCCTTTCTGTTTAAGACATACCCTGACATCTTTGAGTGGGGGGAGGGCATTATTGGATTCCCTTAATTTGCATAGATTTCCTCTCACTTCCGGTTTGGCTATGGGACAGGAAGTGAAGGGAAATCTCTGCAATGGGACAGGGATGGTAAAAAAATAAACTGACATGGGCTATAACCCTCCCTTACTCTATCCAAAATGAAAAGTGTTGCCTATAGTTCTACTTTAAGCACAAATTTCTGATAATTTTATGGAGAGGACTAAGAAGATATAACCATGCCATTGGTGCAGCAGAAAGCATAGCACAGTGAGGAAGGTTTGTAATGGACGTTCTCTGGCACAATTCCAGAGCATAAAAACCCATTCTGCCTCTGACCCAAATTATGAAAACATGCAGAGAGCGAGGGACAATATGCTTCTTTCTGTGTCCAACCGTCAAAAGAGACCAAACCCATTTATTACCACAGCTTTATAGACAGAAGGACATCATTCATATGAGCACATTTGATTGGTCAGTCCATATATGGCTTTCCTTCTTGTGACGCTTATTCTTGGCATGCTGAACACGTTTCACAGTCTTTGGGGGCCATCTTTCTTCATTCGATGGAGGGGGCCATGGGAGGAGCTGTTTAGGAGTGCAGTAGAAGGGGCCATCTGTCTTCACTTAATTACTCCCTGAAGGTTTTTTAACTCTAAACTCTGTCACTTCATTTAAGGAAAGTAATATTGTAGTATATACCCACACACATATATATATTTATCAAGAAATAAAAGACATTTGAGAATTTCAGGAGAAAAGTAACAAACACAAAATAATCATTTTATTTACCTCCATCACAGGTTTGTGGTCCAGGATGATAGGACAATCAAAATTAGAAGCAGCTTACGCTACACTTACAGTGTAGTGCAAGCCGGCAAGGACTCTTTCCGTGCTGCCCCCCTGCAAAGTGCTGCCCTAGGCCTGGGCCTTGTTGGCCTAGACCAGGATACAGCGTTGACTGTCTACCCTCATGTTGTAAAGCGCTGCGCAAAATGTTGGCGCTATATAAATCCTGTATAATAATAATAATAATTTGAGGATTCAGTTTTTTTGTGGAATCGTACATTGATTGGATAAATAATAAGTGTGTATGACCATCATTAGTAAAATGATTACTCCCTCAAAAATCTTGATGCTAATTCAGTAATTCATATACTTGTCACTGGAAACAGACATGAAGATTCCATGAACCCAGTAATACATTTAGTATGTATTTATCATGTATTTACCAGTGGCGGCCCGTCCATAGGGAAGCACGGGCGCCGCCCCCCCCCCCTCCCACAGTCACAAAAAAAAATAAAAAAACGGGCCCTTTAAGAACTTTTATTCGGCTAAAATGTCATTTTGACATTTTAACCGCAGTTCTGGCGGCCGTCTATAGAGGGCGCTGCAGCGCCACCCCCTCTCGCAAATAACACACATTCGTGCATAAATGCACGAATGTATGTTATTGGTTGGTTGCCAGCTGCCTTGTCTATTCATATAACCGGACGTGGGACGCCGGTTACCCGAATAGTGGCAGCTGGTTGGCTGAGGGGAACTGCCTATCAAAGCCAGCGGCTCTGATAGGCTTTTCTTCGGCTCTCAGATGTCTATACTCGGAGCGCAAGCAATCTGCGCTCCTTGCATAAGACAAACGCCGTTTCAGCCAATCAGGTTCCCGGATTCTGGTTATCAGGAACCTGATTGGCTGAAGCTTCACAACAGCGGCAGAAGACATCGAGGGAGGACATGGAATCCTCAGGTAAGTGCTTTTTACAGGGAAAGGGGCACAGTGGCATGATGGGGCACAGTGGTGACAACGGGCACAGAGGTGACAATTGGCACAGTGGCATCATGGGGCACAGTGGTGAGTGACAATGGGCACAGTGGCATCATGGGGCACAGTGGTGACAAAGGGCACAGAGGTGACAATTGGCACAGTGGCATCATGGGGCACAGTGGTGACAAAGGGCACAGAGGTGACAATTGGCACAGTGGCATCATGGGGCACAGTGGTGAGTGACAATGGGCACAGTGGCATCATGGGGCACAGTGGTGACGATGGGCACAGTGGCATCATGGGGCACAGTGGCATCATGGGACACAGTGGTGACAATTAAAGGGCACAGTGGTGACAATTGGCACAGTGGCAACAATTGCAACAATTAAGGGGCGCAGTGGCTGCGTTTGATGGCATGGCACAGTGGTGACAATTGATGGAACAGTGGCTGCATTTGATGGCATGGCACAGTGACTGCGTTTGATGGCATGGCAGAGTGGTGACAATTGATGGCACAGTAGCTGCGTTTGATGGCATGGCACAGTGGTGACAATTGATGGCACAGTTGCTGTGTTGCATGGAACAGTGGTGACAATTGATGGCACAGTTGCTGTTTGATGGCATGGCACAGTGGTGACAATTGATGGCACAGTGACTGCATTTGATGGCATGGCACAGTGGTGACAATTGATGGCACAGTTGCTGTGTTGCATGGCACAGTGGTGACAATTGATGGCACAGTGACTGCATTTGATGGCATGGCACAGTGGTGACAATTGATGGCACAGTTGCTGTGTTTGATGGCATGGCACAGTGGTGACAATTGATGGCACAGTTGCTGTTTGATGGCATGGCACAGTGGTGACAATTGATGGAACAGTGGCTGCATTTGATGGCATGGCACAGTGACTGCGTTTGATGGCATGGCACAGTGGTGACAATTGATGGCACAGTAGCTGCGTTTGATGGCATGGCACAGTGGTGACAATTGATGGCACAGTTGCTGTGTTGCATGGAACAGTGGTGACAATTGATGGCACAGTTGCTGTTTGATGGCATGGCACAGTGGTGACAATTGATGGCACAGTGACTGCATTTGATGGCATGGCACAGTGGTGACAATTGATGGCACAGTTGCTGTGTTGCATGGCACAGTGGTGGCAATTGATGGCACAGTTGCTGTGTTTGATGGCATGGCACAGTGGTGACAATTGATGGCACAGTGGCTGCTTTTGGTGGCATGGCACAGTGGCTGAGTTTGATGGCACAGTGGCTGCATGTGATGGGCACAGTGAGGCTGCAATTTTTTATTTTTTTTGTTTGTGTCCCCCCAAAAATTTTGAGCACCAGCCGCCACTGATATTTACTGTATCTTGATAAGAAAAGCAACAAAAACAGGAAGGAGGTTTTTGTACGGCTCTGTATCACTGTGTGAGAGGTAAGCTCCTACTCTGCTGACAGTAATAAGTGGCTGCATCTTCTTCTTTTACCCCGGTGATTGTGAGAGTGAAATCAGACCCAGATCCAGATCCGCTGATCCGATCGGGAATCCCGGCCTCGCGAGTTCTGGCCAAGGTGATAATCAGTGTTGGAGGTTGTCCTGGTCTCTGCTGGTACCAGTGTAAGTAATCCTTCCCATCTGCACTGTATAAGAGGCTTTGGCTAGATGTACATGTGATGGTGACTGAGTCTCCCGGTGACTTAGAAATAGAATTCGGAGTCTGAGTCATCACTATGTCTCCTCTGGAAGCTGTAAAAGATAAGAATAGTAAAAAGATTTTAACACAAATTATATTGAAAAGCGTTTCTAATTATGTAAAAGCAAATAAAATTATGTATTGCTAGAAAAACATTGTAGATTACAATGAGAAATAAAAAAAAGATAATAGAATCCAGCACCTTGTATGTAAAGATAGAAGACACAGAGCAGATATGTCGGAGGAAGCATCTTGGTGTGTCTGGACTGTCACAGTCACTGATCGTTAATGGTGAAGACCAGCGGGTTATATCATGTGGGGGAAAACCTCAGAGTATCACTATGCAAAGCGGGAAGAATGCAAATTCACAGATTGCAAGTTCTCCATACATTATATTCTTTCTTAGCTTTTCATATACAGTACATTATCCAATTATTTCTCCAACATAATCAGAGGAAATATACACTCTTTAACCACTTGCCGACCTGCTGTCGCAATTATATGCAAGTCGGCAAGATCCGGCGAACCATCGTAGCTGCACTGCGGGGGTGCCAATGCTCGTGACCTGTTGTCGTGATGACCGCCGGCCACGAGCAATCGTGGACACGAGAGGCAGAACAGGGACACGTGTGTGTGTAAACTAAGGTTACCAGATTTTTTTAATGAAATCCATGGACATATTGTTTTTTACTAGTAATGGTGGAAATCAGCGACTCTCTGCCCGTCGCCGCCCGCCCCACAGCCTGTCAAGTATTACTCTCCCAGCCCCGGCTACTACTGTGTGGGGAGCAGAGGAAGATCACTCCACCAGGGAAGGCAAGGCGATAAGCAGGCAGGCAGCTGGCCGGGACTTGAGCCAAGGCAGAAGAACATGCGAGCGGAGCTGGATGGGCATGCACGCGAAACTGAAGAAATATTCGCTCCGATCTGACCAGCCCATGATCATCAGAAAAGGGGCACAGATAATATAAAAACATACACCCCCCTAACCCAGAGCGGGGGTGTGTAATTCAGTTTTTTTTTTATTAATTCTGCACTGACTGTCTTTGAAATTGCCCCAGCCCCTGTTCATTACCAATCCGGGGACAAAACCGGGGACAGACTTGATCCGGGGACAGTGTTCTCAATCCGGGGACTCAACGAGAAAACTGCCAGCAAAAAAAATAGTTAGAACCTGCTCTGTTTTTATTCGTCGTTTTTCCCGTCGTTCTATTTCTCGTCGCGAAAATCGCTCGTGTGTATGCTTTTTCAAGGGAAAAAAAAATGTGCATGCTCAGAATCAAGTATGAGACGGGACCTCTTGTTCTGGTAAAACTAGCGTTTGTAATGGAGATAGCACATTTGTCACACTGTAACGGACTGAAAAGCACGAGGCTGAAAATCATCTGAAAATCATCTTACACCAAACTTCTACTAACACAAGATTAGCAGAAGGAGCCCAAAGGGTGGCGCCATTTGAATGGAACTTCCGCTTTATAGTGACGTTGTACGTCACCGCGCTTTGCTTGAGCATTTCTTTTTTTTACTGAACGTGTGTATGCAAGGCAGGCTTGAGAGGAATCACGACGAATCACGTAGAAAAAAATGTTTTTTTTTTGCATGACAGGAAAAACCATTTGCCAATGACAGGGGTGCTTACAATCATCAGATTTTATTTATTAATGTAAAACCTTTAGGCTCCATTCACACAAGTTGCACCTTTAGTGAGGCCCGGAGCCAACTGCAAGTCAGCGTAGGGCCGGCCATGACAGGGTTACAGAAACCCTGGTAGCTGGGGGGGGAGGAGTAAGAGCGGTGGGAGGGGAGATTATATATATCTCCCACCCTCCATTTTCCCGGGCAAGTGAGGCGTGGGGGAGCGAAGTTCCCACCCACCCTCCCTAAATTTTTGGATTAGTAAGTATGGTACTGATGGTATTTGATAACTTGGTATGTGTTTTGGTGCTGTTTTTGTGTTTGTTTCTTTGCAGGTTTGAGGATTACGTCGTCGTGGCAGTGGCGGGTGTTTCGGACTTTGCAGGAGAAGATATTACCCCAAAGATGGACACCAGTACCCAGCGGTGGGATGGGTTCTGAAGGGTTTTGTCTAGTTGCCAGTCTACTAATGTAGCTGGAAGGTTGGTGAATGGGGGCACTGCGGTCAATGGTCGTCTTTGAGCCAGCATCGGCTTGAGGCCTATGACCAGAGGTTAGGACACCGCAGTGCCAAAAAGTGTTACAATGTTACAAAGTTAAAATGTTAACAAGTTTAGTGGTTATTGGGTCCTGCAAAGTCCAGCACCATTTTAGGAGAGGTTATTATCTCAGGAATTACGTGTTTGTTTTTATGTGTTATTGGTTATTTATTATTTAAAGAGTATTTAAAATAAAGGGGGCTGCTACGTCCAGTTTTTACTCCAACATTAAGTGGTGGTCTCATTATTTATTAAGGGGTAATGTGGGGGTATTAACTGTAAAGGGGTCTTAGCGGTCAGGGTGTATTCTGGTATACCATAGTCAAGGCTCCATTCACACAAGTTGCACCCTATTCTTTTCAATGACACCCAATCAAATCTGTGTGACTTAAAGTCGCAGAGACTTTAAAAAGGTGCCTACAATATCTTTCTGCGACTTTTGATGTGACTTAGATCCATAGGGCCAGATCCACAAAGATCTTCCTATCTTTAGGCAGGCGTAGCGTATCTCAGATACACTACGCCGCCGTAACTTAGAGCGTAGTTTCCGTATCCAGAAAGAATTTGCGCCGTAAGTAATGGCGGCGTAGTGTAAATGTGTCGGCGTAAGGGCGCGCAATTCAAATGACTAAGATGTGGGTGTGTTTTATGTTAATTCATCTTGACCCCACGTAAATGACGTTTTTTTTTAACGGCGCATGCGCCGTCCGTGGGGGTATCCCAGTGCGCATGCTCGAAATCACGTCGCAAATAGTCAATACTTTCGAAGTGAACGTAATTTACGCAAAGCCCTATTCGCGAAGGTTTTACGCAAACGACGGAAAATTAGACGCTGTCCCGACGTCCATACTTAACATTGCGTACGCCTCATAGACCCAGGGGTAACATTACGCCGAAAAAAGCCTTACGTAAACGATGTAAAAAAATGCGCCGGGCGGACTTACGTTTGAGAATCGGCGTATCTAGCTAATTTGCATACTCTACGCGGAAATCAACGGAAGCGCCACCTAGCGGCCAGCGTAAATATGCACCCAAGATCCGACGGCGTACTAAGACGTACGTCAGTCGGATCGAGCCCACATTCAGTCGTATGTTGTTTTGTGGATACAAAACAAAGATGAAACGGCGCATCGTAGAACTTACGCGGCGTATCAATAGATACGCCGGCGTAAGTTCTTTGTGGATCTGGCCCATAGAGTGTAAAGTCATATCAAAATCACATTTTAAATCATGCGACTTTGGAGACCGGTTAAAGGGTCACTAAAGGAATTTTTTTTTTTAGCTGAAATGACTGTTTACAGGGCATAGAGACATAATAGTTAACTGATTCCTTTTAAAAATGATTAAAAATAGATAAAAAAACAATCATATAATGTGCCTGCAGTGTAGTTTCGTTTTTGCTGTTGTTTGCTGGTTCTCTGATGTACAGAGAGCCACTAGAGGGCAGTCAGCCAATAGAGAGCAGTGATACTTTGTCTAAAACTCCTCAGCACCAATCCAGTTTTGTTTGACACACAATAATCACACCTCCTTGATTAGTGACCACCGTGAGAAATCTCCCAGCACTGTGGTTATCAGGAAACAGGCAACCAGGAAGTGTCCAGAACAGAGAGGAATTACAGCAACATGAAAGCAAAAACGAACAATGAGGACATGAAACCAGGACTGCAGTAAGGTAAAGGAAGCTATTTAGCTAAAAAAAAAAATTCCTTTAGTGACCCTTTAATGTGAATGGAGCCTTATCACAAAAGAAAAACTGTTTGCTGGAGTTTGGCTTCACTTTGTTAGTGTATCTAAACCTGCTAGAACATCTAGCACTCCCCTCCCCCCCAGCTGGAGGCTCTAATTGGCTTCAAAAAGGATGGACTCGGGGCACAGAGCACTGCGCCCTGAGCCCAGCCACTTGTGACCATAGCCAATCAACATTCGCTATTGTCTTCTTGATTCTCCTCCTGGCCAATCAGGACAGGAAGCGGGTCCTTGGACCAGATTGGCCAGCAGGAGAAGCGACCGGATTGGCCAGGAGGAGAAGCTGGGGAAGCCGCCAAAGCTGTCCGAGACCTGGATGGGGTAAGTGTGGGGCTGACGGGCGGGGATCGTTTACCACCCAAAAAAATGAAGCACCAGCCGCCACTGCTCACATTTCTGTTTTAGCACTAGCATGTACCGTTGTATGTGAAGTGTAATACTTGTTTGAGCCCAGCTGATAGTTGGATACAATTAGGGCCAGATTCACAGACGAGATACGCCGGAGTATCTACTGATACTCCGGCGTATTTTCAAATTTGCCACGTCGTATCGTTATTTGTGATTCACAAACAAGATACGACGGCTTTTGGCTAAGATCCAAGGGGCTTACGGCTTCGTACGCCTTCGGATCTTAGGCTGCAATACTTCTGCCGCCGCTGCGTGGAGTTCACGTTAATGAGCATTTACGGCGATCCACGACGGTTTTCGCGTTCGTTACGTCGTCGCTAGTAATTTCTTCCCGTCGCAAAGTTAAGCCTCGTTTTACATGAGCCATGTTAAAGTATGGCCGTCGTTCCCGCTTAGAATTTCAAATTTTTTATTTTTTGCGTAAGACGTCCGGGAATACGAAAGTACGTTACGCACGTCGCCGTTCAAAAACATTACGTCAGTTCGCGCAAAGCACGGCGGGAATTTCAAAACGGAGCATGCGCAGTACGTCCGGCGCGGGAGCGCGCCTAATTTAAATGGTACACGCCCCATTTGAATTGGGTGGGCTTGCGCCGGACATCTTTACGATACACCGCCGCAAGTTTACAGGTAATTGCTTTGTGAATCAGGCACTTACGCTGAAAACTTGCGGCGGTGTAACGTAAACGGGATACGTTACGCCGCCGGATTTGTATGTGAATCTGGCCCTTAGTTAGTAACTTCTACAAGACTGTTAATTTATCCCACAGACAGCAACCATCGGATTTATTTTATCACACTGACACCAACAATAACACTTGTTTTTTTCCACTGACAGAAATGTCTAGACCAGACCTGGGCAAACTACGGCCCGCGGGCCGTATACGGCCCGGCGGACCTTTTAATCCGGCCCCCGGGCAGTGTTGCCAACCGTCCGTAGAATTACGGACAGTACGTAAATAAAAGGCACTTTTTCCCTGTTCGTAAAAGTCCGTAATAAGGGAAATGTGCCCGTAAAAAGATCCGAATGTGAGCCGCAGCGCAGGCAGCGTCTAGTCCTCCTACATTATGCATAGCCTCGCCCTCTCTGACCGCCCAGCCCACCACCACCCGCCGCGCAGCCAATTATCAAAGCGCATTTTCGCGCTAACAACACTGCTGCCAGCCTATTCAAAAGAGCAGCGCGGGGAAACTGAGGAACATCGTAGAATGTGTGGACTCTGTGGAGAGCGGCACCGGCGGGATAGCACACAGCAGCAGATGTAGTGGACACACTGCAGACGCACCCCCACTGTGACGGAGTGGACTGAGTGAAGGCAGACGGAGACCGACCAGTGCGCCTGCCTGCCTGCTCTGCCCGCCCGACTGACTGTAGCAGTCGGCCAGCCGCCATGCTGGTGCCCGGACCTGGAGTGGACCCTGGTCTCCACTCTCTTCGTTGGAGCAGGACTCCTCGCGACGCCTGCTGCCTGCCCTCAGTGCCACTGCCCTGGCCTTGTCTGGTGAGTCCTCCTCAGTCCAGCAGCAGAGTGTGAAGTGCTATCCTACCTAGACATCATCAGTATGCTGTGTCCTCCTCCTGTGCCCCTTTCACCTCTCCACAGGTCAGATCTGTGGAGAGGAGAAAGGGGCACAGGAGGAAGACACAGCATACTGATGATGTGAAGAAGTGATATGATTTATTTGCAGCCTCTGTGCCATGTCCCCAGCCTCTGTCCCCCTCCTGTGTCATGTCCCCAGCGTCTGTCCCCCTCCTGTGCCATGTCCCCAGCGTCTGTCCCCCTCCTGTGCCATGTCCCCAGCGTCTGTCCCCCTCCTGTGTCATGTCCCCAGCGTCTGTCCCCCTCCTGTGTCATGTCCCCAGCCTCTGTCCCCCTCCTGTGCCATGTCCCCAGCCTCTGTCCCCCTCCTGTGCCATGTCCCCAGCCTCTGTCCCCCTCCTGTGTCATGTCCCCAGCCTCTGTCCCCCTCCTGTGTCATGTCCCCAGCGTCTGTCCCCCTCCTGTGTCATGTCCCCAGCCTCTGTCCCCCTCCTGTGTCATGTCCCCAGCCTCTGTCCCCCTCCTGTGTCATGTCCCCAGCCTCTGTCCCCCTCCTGTGTCATGTCCCCAGCCTCTGTCCCCCTCCTGTGTCATGTCCCCAGCCTCTGTCCCCCTCCTGTGTCATGTCCCCAGCCTCTGTCCCCCTCCTGTGTCATGTCCCCAGCCTCTGTCCCCCTCCTGTGCCATGTCCCCAGCCTCTGTCCCCCTCCTGTGCCATGTCCCCAGCCTCTGTCCCCCTCCTGTGCCATGTCCCCAGCCTCTGTCCCCCTCCTGTGCCATGTCCCCAGCCTCTGTCCCCCTCCTGTGCCATGTCCCCAGCCTCTGTCCCCCTCCTGTGCCATGTCCCCAGCCTCTGTCCCCCTCCTGTGCCATGTCCCCAGCCTCTGTCCCCCTCCTGTGCCATGTCTATAACAAGCACTCGTGCCAGTTGTCCAACAATGATATTTACTGCTTTTTATAAAGAAATACAATTGATTTTATGCAGTATTGAGTTTAGCCTTTTGGCCCGGCCCTCCAAAATATTTTTAGTTTCTCATGTGGCCCCATCGAAAAAATAATTGCCCACCCCTGGTCTAGACTAAAGTGGGGTACACACTATAAGAAAATCGGACAAATGTTCGTCTGAGTTTTCTCGATTTCACAGCAAATTAGAACCGATGAACGGAAATTCTTGTGAAAATTCTCGTACAACAAAGGCTTTTTTTTTGTTGTTTATTGTTTCTGATCATGCACAGTCTTTCTTTTCTGATCATTCTTGTACGAAAATTGTTAAGAAAAAGGTACACAAAAATCTTTCGTTCAGTTCCCGTACGAGAACATTTTTTAGAGTTTGTCCCTTGGAGAATTTTTCGTATGAAAATTCGGAATCGTCTGTCGAAAGTTGTGTACACACCATATGAAAATCGTACGAAAATTCTTTGGACGAAAATGTTCGCCCAATTTTCTTATAGTGTATACAAGGATTTACTCACTACTAATGATATGACTCTTGTGCCCTGTACACACGATCTGAGTTTCCGTCGGAATAAACTCTGGCGGGTTTTTCCGACGGAATTCCGTTCAAGCAGTCTTGCATACACATGGGGCCAGATTCACAAAAGGGATACGACGGCGTTTCTCCTGATACGCCGTCGTATCTCTGTTTCTATCTATGCGACTGATTCATAGAATCAGTTACGCATAGATATCCATAAGATCCGACAGGTGTAATTGTTTTACACTGTCGGATCTTAGGATGCAGTACCGCGGCCGCCGCTGGGGGGAGTTTGCGTCGTAAACCAGCGTCGGGTATGCAAATTAGGAGTTACGGCGATCCACGACGGATTTTTGGGGTTCGCTACGTCGCCGCTAGTCTAGTTTCCCGTCGCAAAGTTAGTCGTCATTTTGGGTGCCCTAACTTTAGTCAGCAATCGTATTGCTGTCTAAAGTATGGCTGTCGTTCCCGCGTCGAAATTTAAAATTTAACGTTGTTTGCGTAACACGTCCGGGAATACGGACGTGTTACGCAAACGTTCCCGCGTCGAAATTTAAAATTTAACGTTGTTTGCGTAACACGTCCGGGAGCGCGTCACCGTTCGAAAAAATTACGTCACGGCGCGCAAAGCATGACGGGAATTGCGAAACGGAGCATGCGCAGTAGGTCCGGCGCGGGAGCGCGCCTAATTTAAATGGCACACGCCCATTTGAATTGGCCCGCCTTGCGCCGGAGGCTGCCAGCGTAGTTTTCATCGCAAGTGCTTTGTGAATCAGGCACTTGCGATGAAAACTTGCGGCGGTGTAACGTATCTACGATACGTTACGCCGCCGCTCACCTACGTGAATCTGGCCCATGGACACACCAAATTCTGATGCCAAAAACGCGGTGATGTACAACACTACGATGAGCCTAGAAAAAATAAAGTTTAATGCTTCCGAGCATGCGTCGAATTGTTTCCGAGCATGCATGTTTTTTCTCCGTTGGAGCTCCATACAGATGAACGTAATTTCCAATTGAATTTTTTTCCCGTCGGACATGTTCTCTTTCTAACTCCGTCGGAATTTCCGACGGAAAAAGTCAGATGGGGCACACACACGTGTGTACGAGGCATTCGTTTACTCACACTCACATGAATGAAATGGTTACTCTCACTTACTTGAGTATCTCCAGGCTGTATTTTGTCTAAAGAATAGCAAAGCATAGGGAGAAAGGTGTCACACTACAAGCCTTATAACTAGGGTGACCACATTTCCAAACTACCATTCAGGGACTGTGCTCCTCCAGGCATTCCCGGCCAGGACAAATACTGTCATTGAGTAAAGTGGTGATGTGGCAGCCTTTTTTGGGGGTATCAGATTGGCCTGGGGGGGGGGGGGGGGGGGGGGGGTGACCGTGTCAGTTTCATTCCGGGACACTGTATTGTCCTGGAATGAATGTGCCCGGGACAGATAGGCAAAACCCGGGACTGTCCCAGGCAATCCGGGACACGTGGTCACCCTACTTATAACCCACTTTATTAGACACATCCACTTTTTGCATTGCATTTACCTTCTCTGGCCCTTTACAGTGTGCCCCCTAATTATTTCCTAATGTTGACAGGTATGACTTTTATAATATAAGAGCTCAAATAGAAAGAGGAAGGGTTTTTTTGTAAAGCTCTGTATCACTGTGTGAGTGGATACGATTGTCTCTGCATGCAGTGATAAATTCCAATGTCTTCCGCTTTCATGTCTCTGATTGTTAGAGTGAATGAAGTTCCTGATCCAGATCCAGTGATCCGATCTGAAATCCCTGCTGGACGACTACTGGCGCTGTAGATAATGAGCTTTATAGGATTCCCTTCTGTTTGATGATACCAGTCCACATTGGTGTTAGTGTTGCTGCTGGCCTTACATGAAAAGCTCAGACTATCACCCAATGCCACCAACATATATTCGGGGGTCTGAGACATGAGGATCTGTCCAGAGGATCCTGAATTAAAGAGAATACAAAGAATAATGCTGATAATAACCATTTAAATATATAATTTTGTGATAAATCACCATTTCCCCAACGTATTACCTTGGCCACAGACTAAAATTACAGACAAGAAATAAACTGCATAATCCATCTTCCTATCTCTGCAAATATGAGCTATTGGTCATTGATAACAGGGACTTTATAGTATATTAAGCCCAATGTTGCACTTATATTTGAATATGAGAGAGGAGGGATGTATATTTCTTGCTTCATAAAATTTGCATTTTTGGTCATTATGTTGTGGTTATAGTCATCATACCACACATTGGGGTCAATTCACAAAGCTTTTTTTGCCGATACCGGTCGTTATGTAAACGATTTCACACGTTATTGAATCAAGTCCAATTCACTAAACGATTTAACGCTTGTAAAAATCATCAAATAACGTTTCACTACACAGAACCGATATTTTTAGTTTTGAGTCGTTATTGAACGTATTGATCGTTGTTTTAACGACTCAAATCGTTAAATATGTACAGAAGTGCAATTCACAAAGGTTTTTTAGACAATTAACGATCGCTAAGCAATCGTTAAATAAGCACCTCCCTGAGGGTGGCGTTATGACATTTCCCAGGCGATATTTCATTTGTTGAGAGGAATTTTTTGGCGGTTTAGGCTTGTGGTAAATTTTGTTAGGAGTTTTGTGCAAGATGGAACCATTTGGATGTGCTCTATTTGAACTGAAACTGATCCAGAGGCGAAGAAGGACACGTCAGAATGTCGTTCAGATAGAGAAACGTGTATTTCGTTCACGTACCTTTTTGGATCAATTTTCTGAAACCCAGGTGATAGCCAAATTCAGATTATCCTCTCCCATGATATATTCCCTGTATGATGAAATACACTTGGCCCTAGAAACACGCACGCGGAGAAGTAATGCAGTACCAGGTCTTGTGCGTTTTTTGGCAGTACTTCATTTTTTAGGAAAGGCCTCATACCAACATGTCAGTGGTGAGATTGTTGGCATCTCACAACCCAGTTTTTCCCGCTGCTTGGTCGAGGTCCTGCAAGCACTGCGACAACTTGCTCCAAAATACATTCATATGGGCAAGTCACGTGAAGAGCGGGATCAAATAAAACGTGGTTTTTTTGACCTAGCAGGAATGCCCAATGTCATTGGGGCAATAGACTGCACCCATGTGCCATTATGTCCCCCATCAGAACAGGAGCACATCTACCGAAACCGTAAGGCTTACCATTCCCTCAACATCCAGGTGATCTGTGATTCAAACCTCATAATCCGTGATGTTGTCACCGGCTTTCCAGGATCCTGTCATGATGCCCATATATTGCGCCAATCGGGAATATATGATACTCTGGACAAGGACTTAGAAAATAATGGATGGCTGCTGGGTAAGTGTGCTCCACTGTTTATTTTATGGTGTGTTTTCCAGTTATAAATGCGTATTTATTTTTTTATTCCATACTAGACTGACATTAGTACTATATCAGTAACATGACAGCTCAACAGCTTTACATTAATCAGTATTTCAAAAACATGTAATAATAAACTCAGAATTTAAATGTCCAAAATACTTTCAAGTACTTTTTAGTTAGCTATCACCTGGTTCAAGGTCCACAAATCTTTCCTTTCTCATGTGAGGTGTATTGTTGTTCCACATGTTCCGTGTGCACTGAAAAGTAGTCACTACTTTAAGCTTGCTTAAGTGATGTATTACACTATCATATTAAGACATCACATGAGAGAGCTAGGAACTACTTATCAAAACACACATGACCAAGGTGTGCCAAAGAAGCCACCCACCAGAATTAAGTACAGTACCTATATGTAAATGATTGCAGCATAAGATGCAACAATTGTGTCAGTAGTTGATTTACTTGAATGTATAGTTAATATTTAAATCTGGGAGTTCAACACTATCCCTTCGGTTAACCCCCCAATATGCATAACATCAAGCAGCACTACCAAGCACAACAATCACCCCCCCCCCCATTGTGCATATGTATTGTACATGAAAGAGACATGTCCCTCTGGTTCTCCGTTATAGTCCCATATGAGGTCTGCACTATAGTATTGAAATATTTATGACAGGCAGACTTTTCCTCCAGCATGTTTTTTTTTAATAACATTCACATGCACTACAGTAATCATGGCCCACAACTGTGGTATGCTGTTGTGTTGTGAGTTAAGTACCATTAATGCTCAATCAAAAGTACAAATCCAGAACCTTGCCCCCCAAATAATTTTAAAATGTGCTTTATTAGACGTATGTTATCCATATGTGACTAACAATGGAAAATTTTCTAAAATGACCACACAATTGGCCACTACATCATGTGATTTAGCATGATTTCTTCTATACTTACAAATAAATTTATATTGTTTTAAAATTTATAGGAGATGCTGGTTACCCCTGTCTACCATGGCTCTTAACACCAATCAACAGGCCATCCTCTCCTGCAGAAGCAGCTTACAATGTTGCTCATACAAAAACAAGAGTGGTTATCGAAAGATGCTTTGGTGTCCTAAAGAGCCGTTTCCGTTGCATGTCCTTGTCTGGTGGATTCCTTCAGTATTCCCCCAGTAAGGTAGCTGATATGTTCCTAGCATGCAGCATTCTCCATAACATTGCAAGGCATGGCGGACTACAAGAGGAACTAGACACCACAGTGGAGGATGACATGCCCACAATTCCAGTGGAAAATGATCACAGGGGAAACGCAGCAAGAAGTAAACTGATTACAAACTATTTTTCAGGTAATAAACCACCGTAACATGTTTTTAATTTTCCAAACATCATCAGAAATGATCACAAACTTGCATTATTAAGTTGAAGAGACAGACATGCTGTAAAATGAATTATTTGGGCTGATCTTGTTTATCAATGTCAAATCTTAACCAATGATGTTTTTTTTATGATTTCAGGTTAACTCAACTCTAAAAACTTTGGAGAACTAACATAAAATTAAGACAAGAGTACAAAAATTGCAAAAAAATGATTCTTTATTTTGTTTTTGTATTTTCACTTTGTTTTACTTCTTTTGCATTTATTTTTTATCTTGTAAAACATTGAACATTAACAGTTTCAAACATATAAAATAAAAGTTTCACTTAAAAGTCTTCTACAAAATCTAAATTGTGTTTGAATTCTTTATTGCAACAAGTGTAAGTGTGGGTTATACACGCAAAAATTCTGTTCATCTGCTAATAAGTACCAACATTTTTTTGACATTAGTGAGAAGCAATAAAATAGAAGACCGAACTGTGTGCCAAAGACAGTTGAAATGCTGCAGTTGCCTGAAACCATGTCCTTGCCAGAAAGATGGTGAATGAAATGAGTGCTGTTAACTGCGTTGTGTGGGAGAGGGGAGAAATGAAATAAAACTAAAATAAATACCACCAATTGACATAATGGCAGATGGCTATAGCCAACCTAAGGTAAGGAGAGTAAGTGACCTGTAAAGAAGCCGTTGATATGCAAACCATTAAATAACACAATAATTGAATCATAATATTATTTTTTTGGTGTTATTTGTATATCATCACCTTCATCACTGGTCACTTAACTCTACCTTTGGTTGCCTATAGTCATCTACCATTACCCCAAATGTTACATATATTTTAATTTCTCCTCTCCACCCCACACCGCAGTTACCATTACTCATTTCATTACTGAGAAACAATGCACGTTAGTTAAAATGTTAACTATTCCACGCAGGGCATTTGAAAGATGGAATAGCGGTTGTCTACAAATTGCAGAAACATTTTTAACCTCATTAGTCAGGAAATGATACCTACATTCCATACCAATAACATGTGGTTTCAAAAGTAACAGAAGTCAAATTACAGCCAACACAACATCAAAAATATATGGTTGGGCAAGATGGAGTATGCAACCATTTGGATGTTTGTTTTTTTAATATGAATCAAACTACCGGCGAAGAAGACGACGTCAGCAACTAAAATATGTATATTTTGTTTTAAACTTTACAGAAACACAGGTGATATCGAGATTGCAATTATCAGCTACTTTGCTTTATTCTTCATAGGAGAAAATACACATTACTTTTGAAAACCACACAGAGAAACATGGTCCTTGCTGTGACAACAACAATGGATGGCGCATTTTAGTCACAGAGTACAGATACAAATCCAAGCACTTGAGTGAAAATATCAATAATTTACATCCACGTGGATAAAATATAAAAAAAAAAATTTAGATCCAATAGTGTGCCTTCCTGACGGAAGAAAAGCATGACAAACCTGTCACATTTTCTGCTGTGACAAAGGGTGTCTGTTTCAAATGCGTAGACGTGATGTTATGTGATGTATTCTCCTATTAAACGAATATGATTGATGATTTTATGTAGTGCTGATGAATTATATCTCTACTCTGTAACTTCAACTCTAGTATTATTGATAGTTCACTTCTACTTTTCAACAATCCTACCACTTTTTTGCCTTACAACAAAAAAATGGTTCTGCTTTTGAACAAAAAATATACATGTTAAAACAAATATTTGACAATATTGTTGCACTTGCATTTCAACGTGTATATACAAACAATTATGAAAACCGTAATGATAACAGTAATGAATACTAGAACATGCTTGATAGATAAAAATAGATTTCACATAATTCTCAACCTTTTTTGAAATGTTTTCAGAGGCAATAATGTCATAGAAAAAATCCCATATAACATTAATTGTATATCTATTGAAAATAAAATCAAAGCTACATAACTGTCTAAAGACGTTTCATTGGTCATCCAACCAGCTTGATCAATGATGGCCATTGAAACATCTAAAACTCAAATACAAACGTCATGTTGATTACACATATTTGGTACAGATCTGCAACGACATGGTCAAATGACATATTTAACTGGAAAAAGCATCTATATAGCAGTCAACTTTGGGCAATATATGACTTAACAATGTTGCGTGCTGAGTAAAAATGTAAAGAACAAATGTTTGCAAGCTCTTTAAATTCAAACTCAGTTGTGAATTATGTGAAATGTATTAAAAAAAAAAAATTGTACTTCTTATAACATTTAAATATCCTGAATAGTAAAATTATCAATAGCATCATTTTCGATAATACTTTCACAAACAAAACTGCTG